>NW_008649016.1:697456-700270 GCF_000247585.1 Phytophthora nicotianae INRA-310 | reverse complement strand
CGTACTGTCGTGTTCGCCACCGCAGTATTCGCTGGGGGTGACGGTGGTAAGTCGCTAGACTTTGTTGACGCCGTGGTATCCACAGTAGCACTCCGAAAACTGTTGCCACCTACCAAAGGTGGCGACGGAGGCGGTGGAACCTCGTCACTGCTGCTGCTACTGCTGCTTCGACTGCTGCTCGTCCGTGTATTGATGGCGATGCGTCGGGCACTGCCATCGACGATAGATCCGTCGTCCGAGTTCCAGTCTGGAGGCTGGTAGTTTGTTGGAATATCGGACGGAGGACTCCACGAATTTCGGCTCTCGACTGCCGGACGAGACCGCTGCGAAGACGGTGGAGTCGTTCCGTACGCCACAATGGAGATCGTCTCTTCATCGACCGAGTTGTTATGAGGCAGCAACGCACTGTCCATCTTGAAACCTGATCTGGTGTTGTGCTTGGCGAGGAAGTTAATGAATGAGCTCGTGGTGAGTGATATCCATCGCTTTTCATTGGATACTCCGCCAGTATCCGGCGTGCAGAACGCGCTTCAATCTGGTCCTTCGTATGCACGTTCCTTCTTGTCACAAGTCCCGCGTTGCAGATACTTTTGAGTCAGCACCATTCGTCAATGTACACTTCCAGCATCTTAGAAGTGTTTGTAGTGAGATATCAGGACAGGAACGAAGTCTGACCAGGCGTATCGCAAAACGTAGGTTAACTTTTTACCACCAGCGAAATGACATCTCGACAGTTGACACCAGCACCGCAATAAGCAACTAGACCTTGGGAAATGTGGGAGGTGGAGAAGAAGTTTTGCCTAACGTGAGAGACTTAGAATTGTGTTTGAACACGTGTCGGCACGACGCACAGCTCGGTATTTTCGACTACAGAAGATGTACGACAACGCGTTATCGCTCGGCCTTCAAGGAGATCGTTGAGCGGCGGTCAGCGTACAGACGGCGGGACTGTTGACTGCAAAGACAGCAACGAGCTGCCAACGACTCGACTCGATCGCGATGAGTCGTTGAGGCGGTTCCCCACCGAGAGAGCATTCATCTTCCGTGCGCAGACGTGTGCGAATGTTGTTTCTCCAGCACCGCCAGCTTCGTCGCGTAGATAAGGTCGGTTCCAGAGCTTGTACCTTAATTAAAACGGCCCTAGAATATTTGGAAAGTCGCCATTTACGAACAGCACAAAGTGTGAAAATGTGCCAAGCGATATGAAGTTTTCTATTCGATTACAATTGGATCTGAACGACACTGTAGCTTGCAGCAACTCGTGCGTAGGCTTCAGTTGAGATAAATCTCAAGTCATCTCAATACAGCGTTAGAAGCTCTCTGCTCGTTGCAAGAGCGAGGATACCTCCGTCTTTCCCGCTCGAGTTTTCCACGCCTTATACACCGACTACCAGTACGCGGCTCGGCACGATGTGAACTTGCTTTTCATGAATTGTATCCTGGCAACCTGCGAAGTTCACCAGTATCTTCCAGCGGGTTGTGTGAAGCTCGTCCTTCCAGCTTCTACCTCGTCGTCTCCATAATGACCGCGATCCATTACCAGTAATGACCAGAATCAATCAACTTTAGCGAATGGATTCGCTCTCAAGACCTCTATCCTGGAGCCCACTGTAGTCTCAGAGCGCCACTCTTTCAGAGAGCCCGCAATCTCGAGCAATCTGCCACAAACACCAACACGAGCCACACCCTCGTAGGCAAAGACTAAAGATAAGAGCTTTTCAATCTTCTCGAAGCCGGGCTTCACGATGTAATCCCCGACGTAATTTGTGACACAACGCTTTCTTCGTGGCTGGAAACCGATAAAGACGGCAACGGAGCCCGCTATCTCCACAAATTGCCTAGTCGTCGACACGAAAAAATCGGCAATCCGCCACATATGAGATATCACAGGCTATCTTCCAAACAACACTTCATTTGTATGTACACAAACTTCACCTAAAACCGCCAGAGTATGCCGAACGAGAGGTTCCGTAAATTGGAACCATTTTTCTGGAACTTTGCAATGCCGCGATTTCTCGAGTCCGTATGTAATGTGGCCAATCCTGCTTCCGGAATCCTTACGGTGCACATGTCGCTTTGGTCAAGTCTCCAACGAGCCAATCGTCCGTCGGTCGAGTCGGTCTCTGCTCAATCGATTGCTAGTTGTTCGGTCAAGACACTTGGGCTTTGGGTCGTTGGCGGCCGGAAGCCACCGACCGAGCGATCAAAAACACAGCAACCCACCGGACGCACGTTCCGGACTCGGAATAAGAAGCACCGGTAGTCATTCGAGGATACCACGCACTATCGCAATCTTCCAGCGATGCGCAGATGGCTGGAAGGCGTCATCGCCGAAGCACCTGCGGAGTTGCAGCAGGCAATCTCGACAGGTTCCGACACAGGTTCCGACACAGGTTCCGACACAGGTTCCGACACAGGTTCTTCCGATACTCATTCGCACAGTACCGGCAGTGCGGCCGACACTTCCGACACGTCGGATGACAAGACGTTGGAGCTGTGGCTGAGCATCAGCATCCCACTGGTGCTTCTACTGGCCTTTATCGTTGTCATGTTCTTCTGTTGCAAGCGGCAGAAGCGGAGGCAAGTGGACGTGGACCTAGAGGCTGGGTCTCCGACCTTGCCGATCTACCACTTAGGCCGTCGGAGAGGCGCTCCGAACAACCGGATGGTGTTGACGGACGAAGACGAAGAAGCGCTTTCTTCCTGGCGGATTGACGCCGAGAACATCGCTCCCATTCGACCGCTAGGAGCAGGAGCGTACGGCACAGTCTGGCTCGCGACGTACTTAGGCGAGACGGTCGTAGTGAAGAAACT
>NW_008649016.1:694951-697356 GCF_000247585.1 Phytophthora nicotianae INRA-310 | reverse complement strand
CGCAGATGGCTGGAAGGCGTCATCGCCGAAGCACCTGCGGAGTTGCAGCAGGCAATCTCGACAGGTTCCGACACAGGTTCCGACACAGGTTCCGACACAGGTTCCGACACAGGTTCTTCCGATACTCATTCGCACAGTACCGGCAGTGCGGCCGACACTTCCGACACGTCGGATGACAAGACGTTGGAGCTGTGGCTGAGCATCAGCATCCCACTGGTGCTTCTACTGGCCTTTATCGTTGTCATGTTCTTCTGTTGCAAGCGGCAGAAGCGGAGGCAAGTGGACGTGGACCTAGAGGCTGGGTCTCCGACCTTGCCGATCTACCACTTAGGCCGTCGGAGAGGCGCTCCGAACAACCGGATGGTGTTGACGGACGAAGACGAAGAAGCGCTTTCTTCCTGGCGGATTGACGCCGAGAACATCGCTCCCATTCGACCGCTAGGAGCAGGAGCGTACGGCACAGTCTGGCTCGCGACGTACTTAGGCGAGACGGTCGTAGTGAAGAAACTTTCCCCGCCAATGCCGCCATCGCTTCCTCGAACGAAATCGTGGCGCAAGAACAGCCGCCACAGCCGGCAAAGTGTCGGCGGGACGGGAGCGACGTCGGGCTCCAATTCGAGAACAAGAACGAAATCCCGGGGATCACCCGGGGACAGCGCCTTACGCAGGTTTATAGCCGAGATCCGCTTCCTCGCGACCTTAAGCCACCCTAAAATTGTGGCGTTCTACGGGGTCGCATGGTCCACGCCGTCTAAATTGGATTCTGGGTCGTCGAACAACGCCACAGATCTACAAATGGTACTGGAATTCATGAGTGGCGGGGATCTACGTCAGTATTTGGCGCGTACGCGTAGCGACGTCCGAGCGCGCGCCTGGGGATCGAGGAAATTATCCATGGCGCTGGATATTGCCGAAGCTCTCGCGTACTTGCACTCTAGACAACCCAAACCGATTCTTCATCGGGACCTAAAATCCAGGAATATCCTGCTGGATTCCACATTTACCGCCAAAGTGGCGGATTTTGGAGTAAGTCGCTACGGCATTTCTCACTCATTGGAAGGCGAGGATGACGACGACGAAGACTCGGGCGACCAGTTTGCCATGACACGCTCCATCGGCACTAGTCGCTGGATCGCGCCGGAAGTTTTATCCGGTGACGCCAGATATTCCACTGCCGTGGATATTTACTCGTTCGGAGTGATTTTATCGGAACTTGACAGTCACGAGTTGCCGTTCTCTGAAGTAACATTGTCCAATGGACAGCCACTGCCGGAAAGCGCCGTGCTCGAGCTACTTCGCACTGGGGCGATCCGTCCGTCACTGTCCGATCGCTGTCCACGAGGCGTGGCGATGCTCATGATGGAGTGTTTAACACTCGAGCCGACGCTGCGTCCTACGGCTGCAATGGTGGCTGGAAGATTGCGAACTTTGCTGGAACGCGAGCGTCGTGTCAGTGATATTGGCGACGATGTGAGTGTGAGTGACCAGAATTCGTTCCTCGGCACGCGTGATGATCTCGCGAGCGTTTACAGCAGCAGTTCCAGTATGTCCATCGAGCGTGGATTCAACTACGCAGTGCTCGAAGAACGGTAGCCGTACCAACCTTGAACTTAATTTATAAGCGCTGGCATCGCTAGCGCCATTATTGACCTAGAAGCGTCATTTTAGAGACACAAAAAGAGAACTCGGTATAAGAGTATGACAGCAATACCCACAGATTGAGCTCAAAAGGTCCAGCCAAAGGATTCTTGAAATCAGGATATCATTGACGTTCGACCGAAGATATGAGTTGAAGAAGTCTAAAATGTTAGAAAGTTCTGGTAGAAATCACGAAATTGCACTCAAGCTACGTGAATTTGCTGTAACACTGGCACCTCTAATAAAATGAAACCAGGATCCTTATCAAGAGTGCATGCGTCTTGTCGTATAACCAACCTCGCTGATCACGACGTGGTCTAAGATCACAATTGACGCTTACCGAATCTGCACGTCCGGATCGACGAAAGACGAAAAACTCGAGCCGGAATCAAGACGGCTCTGTCGTCTTTGGCCAAGGATCGGGCAGTAAACGCTGTGGAATCATCCAACGCGAATATCCAACGTCCGATGTCCTGATGTCGTTCAACAAGGCCGCACCAGATTTGTACTTCGACACCGAACCAGAAATGCTCAACAATCTTTACACAAACCTTGATCCGACCTCCCGTGGGTTCAAATTACATTCGCTTTACCACCAAACTCATGGTTTTTCGTCTTGGCACCACTTTCATCACGGCGACTTCGGTGTGACCTCTACAGCTCCAAGTTGCAGTCACAACGCAGTTCATCAAGGCGTTGTAGGACATATCAACTGCTTTCTCGGCAGGTTCCGCCCCTCGATTGGTGTAATCGGCTCACCCAGCAGA
>NW_008649016.1:684414-694851 GCF_000247585.1 Phytophthora nicotianae INRA-310 | reverse complement strand
TTGAAGAAGTCTAAAATGTTAGAAAGTTCTGGTAGAAATCACGAAATTGCACTCAAGCTACGTGAATTTGCTGTAACACTGGCACCTCTAATAAAATGAAACCAGGATCCTTATCAAGAGTGCATGCGTCTTGTCGTATAACCAACCTCGCTGATCACGACGTGGTCTAAGATCACAATTGACGCTTACCGAATCTGCACGTCCGGATCGACGAAAGACGAAAAACTCGAGCCGGAATCAAGACGGCTCTGTCGTCTTTGGCCAAGGATCGGGCAGTAAACGCTGTGGAATCATCCAACGCGAATATCCAACGTCCGATGTCCTGATGTCGTTCAACAAGGCCGCACCAGATTTGTACTTCGACACCGAACCAGAAATGCTCAACAATCTTTACACAAACCTTGATCCGACCTCCCGTGGGTTCAAATTACATTCGCTTTACCACCAAACTCATGGTTTTTCGTCTTGGCACCACTTTCATCACGGCGACTTCGGTGTGACCTCTACAGCTCCAAGTTGCAGTCACAACGCAGTTCATCAAGGCGTTGTAGGACATATCAACTGCTTTCTCGGCAGGTTCCGCCCCTCGATTGGTGTAATCGGCTCACCCAGCAGATGCAGCCATGCGGTCTTCACATTGGTCGACACTAGCTCAAATCCCGTTTCAGTTGCCCACAACGTAGAAACAATGAGTCACAAAAAGTGGAATCATTCCCACAAACAATCCGAAGTAGCATTAACAGAGAAGTAAATGTGGTATTATATATCCTCTCAGTCCTTATCAATGGTATTTCCATACAAACATTAGAGTTCTTACATATGGCATTTCTAATTCTGTTATGGCAAAGTGGGATTACGGACCGAGCACTTGGTCCGGACTCATAACCCCATCTGTCAACACCTCTTGGTCTCTGCTGTCACTTCCACTGCAGCACATTCCGACTTGCTGTAGTCTGCAGTCATTTACGTGCTGCAGGACAAGTTCGACGCAGCACAAACTGCAAAAACCTCGAAATGGTTCGTCGGAATCTCTTAAGTGGCGGCAGTAACAGCAGTGACCACGATTCCTATCCCAAACCTGCTCGAGGTAGAACAGGCAACAACCGAAGGGCTCCGAACAGTAAAAGAGCGCTAGAAGCACCCACCCCGTACCGGAAACGACAACCGACACGTCCTCACCGCAACCGGTTCGACTATGAGGTCAGGAATCTGGACGACTCGTACGCAACGACAGCGCCCGCCGTGAGTACAAGAAGAGACAACAACATTTTCGACATCCCCATTATCAGCACTAGGAGAGAAGCACTTGACAGCACCTGTGCAGTGGTAGACTACGACGGAGGCCTCGTCAGTGGCAAGGCATTGCGAAATGGTGGCGACGGAATCTCTATCAACGCAAACAGTTCAGTACCCTCAGATGACGGGGCTATCCAGAAAGGAAGCGTGGAGTTGGTGACGTGTCGACACATTGGACTGCTCGTGTCTACTTTGTTTGCAGGGGTTTTAAACACTTGTCTGAAGAGAGGACTGCTTCCTCTTCTTCAAGCGGAATTGGAGTTGGAGACGTACCAGGTGGACGCAGCAAATGTACTCATGCTTCTGCCCTGGTCGTACACTTTCGTGTGGGGTTTTCTCTCAGACGCTGTACCTTTATTGGGATCTCGACGCAAGTCGTACATTATAGCTGGATGGGTAGTGTCTTTACTGACATGCTTCGCCATGGCGATTCTCAATTACACACTGGAATACAACGCGCTATCAAGTCGAGTAGCAACGGAAGAAGCTTTGCAGAACCGCGTGGCACTCATCGACGGATATATCGGACTACTGATGCTGGCCAGCTTTGGAGGCGTGCTCACGTTGATAATATCCGAGACCTATGTCGTCGCTCAAACTCGTCGAGAGCCACTAGAAGTGCGTGGCGCAGCACTGGGAACGATACTACTGACACAATTTATGGGCGAACTATTGGGACAGATTATCTCGGACACGGCCATTTTCAACATCACCGAGCTCGGACTCACTCCGATCGTGTCGTTCCGCCAAACTGCGCTGTTTTTTATGTTTTATTCCCTGGTGCCTCTGCTTACTCTGGTTTTCTTCTTCCACGAAGACCCCGATCCGCCAGAAATCGACGATGGAGAAAACAATTATGGAGCTGATGAATCCCACATTTTTATTCAAGAAGAAATGGCGTCTATGGGTTGTTTTCAAGGCCTCCGAGTCAACTGGCTGAGACTACGAAGAGCTTTAGCCAAGGAGTCAACAGTCCGCATCATCCGATTCTTCATGATCTTCGTGTTCCTGTCCGAATTTACACTTACGTATCCACACGCTCAACTTGAAATTTGGTGTAATTTTACGGATAAGGCTCAATCTTCGAGTCACATTACGACGGAGGCACTCTACGTTATCGCCGCAGCAGCGTGGAAATACTGTGCGCTTAACTGCAATTGGCGCTATTGCGTTACAGCAAGTTTGATCATCATTATGATGCTGCCTCAACTCATATTTTACTTCCTGGCCACATGGTCGACCAGTATGCGGAGTCAAGAAACGTTCACCTTTATGACGGCATTGCGAGGATTTATGCGTGGTGGATTGGTTATACTGGAAGTGGCTTTATCCGCTGAGATCGCCCCTGTCGGTGGAGAAGGAGCGTTCGTCGGTATCATCGTGTCTATGAGCAGCATCATGAGACTTTTGTCTACAACTTTTTCCAACGTTTTGGGCTTCGCGTTCCAAGATCCCAGTCTATACGGCACAGATCAGCAAAGCGACCAAGTGATTTTCGGTCTTGGTATCTGCTATTCCATCAGACTTATCAGTATCGTGGCGCTGCTCTTTTTACCAAGACAGAAGCAAGAACTCCAGCGACTTCACCGCTTTGGCGCTCAGGGTGATAAAAGTACGACGTGGTGGGTCTTGGGCTCACTAGGATGCGCCTTCTTCATCAGCGCTATCTTCAACTTGCTCGCAATCATCCCCAGCACTGCATGTCTGCGCATTGTCGGTGGTGCAGGCTGCAACTTAGGTTAGAAAAGCAAAACTCTAAAATAACAGAACCGGGTTTCTTAAAATTGCACCGTAACTCTATCGAAGCTCTAACGTGTTCCCAAAAATTGCGTGTCATTATCATATTTACGTCTATAGAAAATCTTTAGCAGCCACTGCCGCCCACAATCGACATACAAGACGTCGTCGGTGCGATGGCCAACGCGTTGAAGATGGTGCTAACTACAAACGAAGCTGCGAGACAGCCGATGATCCACCACGTGGTGCATTTGTCGTCCCTGTTGCCAAAGCGATGCAGTCGCTGCAGTTGCCGCTTTTGCTTTGGCAAAAAGACGAGCGCCACGAGGCCGAGGACCTGGATAATGTGCGATACAACCAGCGCAAACGCCACCTGCATCCTGTCCGGGTCTGCTCGTGAGCTGACCGAGTCGTCAATGTCCTTAAACATGAATCCGATGGCGTTAGACACCGTATTCGCCATCAACCGCATACTCGACGCCATGGAGACGACAATACCGACGAAAGCGCCTTCTCCGCCCACAGGGGCGATTTCTGCGGTGATTGCAAGCTCTAAAATCACAATAGCGCTGCGGATAAAGCCCGTCAGAGCCGAGACCACCGCGTAGATATCGATATTCCGCGCACCCGGATTGAGTGTAGCCATCGTGTAGTACACGAACTGCGGCGTCATGGTGATAATGATAAAGCTGGAGAAGACGCACCAGCGCCAGTCACAGTTCAAGAAGAAATACTTCCAGAGGATACCGCACAGCACGGAGAACACCTGCATCATAATGTGGCCGGTGGACGCCGCCTTAGCGTTCATGCCACACCATTCTTCGATCCGATTGGTCGGATATGTCAGCGAGAATTCCGACATGAATATAAAGCCAATCAGAAAGCGCATGACTCGAGACGTCGACTCTTTGCCTAGAGCGCTGCGCAGGCGGATCCAGTGGCCGCGCAGCGCTAGTTTAACGCGTTGGTAGAAGTTCGCAGCCGTCATGTAGGCGCGCTGCAGCTCTGAAGCCGACGTCTCCAAGTTCTCGATGGTTGCGCGGTTGTAGCGATCACGCGCGGCGTTGATCGGAGGCGGGTCAGGCTTCTCGAAGAAGCACGTGCAGAGCGCGATCAACGGAATGACCGTGTAAAAGACGAAAAAGAGCATCGTTTGACGCAGCGTCACCTTCGGAGTCGCCCCGAGATCCGTCACGTCAAAGATGGCGTAGTCTGCGATGACCTGGCCGACAAATTCGCCCATGAACTGCGTGATTAAGAGCGTTCCGAGCGCTGTGCCGCGCACGGTCATGCGTTCTTTACGAGTCTGTGCGATCACGTATGTCTGTCCGATGACAAGTGCCACGATGCAGCCGAAGTTGGCCATCATTAAGAATACCATGTAGAGGTCCATGAGGCCATCGGAATGCCTCAAAAGGTCTGCAGTGGTGATGTCGTTTTCCTCCGCGCGATACGAGATAAACTGGTCCATCAGAGCCATCGCAAAACATGCCAACATGGTCGTCATCCACGCGAGAATTATGTAGGCTTTGCGTCTAGATTCTAGAATAGGCACTGCGTCTGATATGAAGCCCCAAATGAAGCTGTAGGACCACGGAAGTAGGACCAACACGGACGCAGCGTCCACTTGGTACGGCTGCATCTTGAGTTCGGCTTCGAGCAGTGGCAACACGCCTCGTTTCAGACACGTCGTGAGGATACCGGCAAACCCGGTGGACACGAGCAATCCGACGTGCCATCGAGACACCAAATTGACCTCAAACTTCCTGGATAAAGCTGGAAATGGCAACGAGGACTCGTCGTCCCCATCGGCCTCTCGCTTCCTCCACGTCGGACTGTGGACGGCTGAGTCGGCTCCGTTCATGATGACAACGGAGCTCATGAGCGGGTTGTCCACCCGTCCGAGGATCGGGATCGCCGAGACCTGCACATTATCAACGCGAAGACTGCGCTCAAAGCCGCTGCGGTTAAGACTGCGGTCGAAGCCACTGCGGTTCAGACTGCGCTCAAAGCCACTGCGGTTCAGACTGTGCTCGAATGCGCTGCGGTTTAAAGCAGGAAGACCGCGACTCTGGTTGAAACCTGTGCTGCTGGCCAAGTCAATGTCTCTGGGAATGCTCTCGTTGTCGTCTTCATTGTATCTCGTGAAATGCAGCCGACCCATTGTAGCGCACCTATCTCCTTTACGCTGAAGAGAGCGCGTCGGGGCGTCTGCCGTCCGTTGTTTTGCGTTCTGCTGGAGCAGCACGCGCGCACACAGTCAAGCAGTCTCACGGTCTTTGGAAGAGCGGACTGTACAGCCGGAGCGGATGCAAGCAGGAACGCTCTTGCCGATGTGCTGGTGGCCCATTTCTGGCATTAGTCTCCCGGGAATTCAAATCTGAAGAACCAGAAGCCAGATTTATGTTTAGTACAGTCCAGCAGTTTTGATTCGAATTCTAAAATGGAATCAGATGCATCGTAATCGCAAAAAGTGAAGAATTTGATCCACTTCAAAAAAAAAAAGCGAACAGCAAAATAGAACTCCTTGTTTCTAAAAAAAGTTAGTGGCAATTAATAAATAGTTTCCACATCACTTACGTTTTACAATAACTCTTCTTCGAGAAGAGTGGGGGAGGCTGGAGGGGCCGAAGGTGACACTAACGGAGCAGACGGAGCTACAGGGAGCGCTCTCGGAGAGAATGACGGCGCCGATGCCCCTGCCAAGGGGACCAGAAGCACTGGAGCTGAGCTCTCGTCCTCTTCTTGCGGGGGTGCAGACGCATCCACATCTAAAAGCTGCAGATATCCCGTCCTGACGTTGGAAAAGTCCTCAACTCCAGCCAGTAGCAACTGTTCTCTCTCGATCAGCTCCGATCTCATCGCCTGCCAGCCAAAGAGACTCAGTTGAGGAGCCACTGGCACAGCCATGGGCACAGATCCCTCCGCTCCAGTGGCTGAATCTTCACCTTCCTGTGTATTTCCAGTCTGTCCCCCAAAGTTATTTGATCCACTTGATCCAGTGGAGTTGTCGCTTGTTCGACGTTTGCGGACGTAAATGACTGCAGCAATGAGCACCACGGCAGCAGCCACGCCGCCTACAATCCCTATCAACATATTGCCAATGGGGGGTCCTCCATGTTCCTCCTGGCCCGTTGAGCCTCCGTAAGTATTGGCGTGTTGGCTCTCGTAGTCCTTATTAACCACTGTGCCATTGCACACGGTTTGGCCGATTGTACTTTTCCAGATCGGAGCTTCACACACTGCAATGCAGACGCATCCCCCTTTGCCATAGCAGAATTTTGTCAACGAGCCGTCGATTCTCCCGTTCATCACGTCGGAGAAAACCGTGTCTCGACACTTTTTGCACTTCTTGTCCTTGTACGAGCAATAGTCCACTTCATCAGCCGGAAACTGGACTTTCTGGTCGTCGCACTGCTCTTTATCATTCGACGCGTTCTGGTTCCAGAAAACCAGGTCTTTGGAGAAGGTTGACGGCTCCTTTTGCACACAGCGGCCGTACTGGTTCACCATGCAGCTGTACGAGCCTCCCACGTCGATATTGAGGCAGTCTCGACACGAACGAGGCTCCGTGCAGCCGTCACTTCGTGGAGGGTAGTAAGGGCAGCGATCATGGGACGTCCAGTCCGTTGGGGCGGGGGTTACGACTTCGATCTCCACTTGGTCACCGCAACTTGCAGACCCGTTTTCGACCTGGATTGTGTCGGCTAGAGACCCATCTGAGCCAGAACCGACGGCACTGGACGACGCAGCGGAATATGAGGAAGACGATGGTACCGGCGGCGGGCTCGTGGGAGCCTTAGTGTCGTCGCTATCGTCCGACGGAGACGACGTCCAGGCCCCCATGAAGTTTCGTGTTTTGTGGCAGATTGACGAGTGACATGAAAAACGTTGAGACCTTCCAAAGTTTCCATATGTTGCGAAATTGAATATCAGATGAAGAACGATGCAGCGTTTTTGAAAAGAACCTGTTGTTAGTAATGAAATCAACTGTATAAATCGATGAGGGTTAGAGAATGGGCGGAGATGACGTTGATAGGCTCTTGCGTGGCTAACAAACGGCGATGTCAAGGTGGCAAAGATGCTTGAGGTTTCCATTGTTCAGGTTGATGGGCGTTTATCAGGGTCATCAACCAACCGACCGACATTTTTTGTCAATTGCCACAGTTTTCACTGTGCACTTTAGCCTGCAATTGATGTGATACATGTAGGGATATCCAATGAATCATAATGAGAAATGCTTGGTCATCACATCCATGAACATTTTGTGTTCTTAGCTTCGAAGTGGCCTCATCAGCACTGGCGTCACCAGTCGTGCTAGTGATGACCCTTTTGCTCGGCCACTTCAAGCAAGTCACGCGCAGCATGTCACAAAGTACCACATCTGAGCTACACTGGACCTGGTAGATCACCTGACTACAACATGAACATGTATGCCAGAGTCTGGAGAGTTTGGCATTGCCAGTACAGGAAGCTTTCTGCTGCATGCACACGCCGAGCGAGCGCCAAGGTAACATCGAGCTGACGTGCTGTTTATCGACATCGACTGAGAAAAACTTCTACCAATCGGTCGATATTCTATTTTGTGAATTGCAGCGATCTTGTTGGTGTACATGTAAACTGTGATTTTCTTGTAAAATGTATCAAGCGATTCATGCACCTGTCTTCAGTCCCACCAAAAAGCAGAGACTCGACAACTGATGACTTGGACTGTCATAATTTCCGCTCGATGCATTCAACGCCCCGTCAACGGCTCGATTCTTCACTTACCACCGTGCCTCCACAGAAATCACCTTTGGACTGCTGGCGATAGACAGACTGTCGAGTGAAGACAAGTGTGTGTGTGCACGGAACAAAGAGAAGCGAATGGCAGGATATCAAACGCGTCTCACCCAACGCTGCCACGTCTGACTGCCTCAATCGTACGAATGTAGCCAAGAAGCGGTAAGCGGGCTTCGTACTCTCCGAACAACGAAAGAGCAAAATGAACAGTGCATCATGGGAATCATAACCAGAGAATTCAAGTGTGTGTGGTCGGTGCATTCGCCAAAGTACCAGCTCAAGCGAAACGCTCAACATGCTGCTACGCGCAAACATAAAAAATGAAAGCGCGATAACCATCGTTACACAGGAAGACAACTCGGAATCATCAATTGATATCCTCAGGACGCGTGATTCATCAACAACAGAAATCCCTACCAGCCAACCAACTTGAATTCAGACGACTGCTTTGAGTCGACGGAAGCGCGAGACGCATCGCTGTCAATTTACCATCAAAGAGCGTTAACTCGAGTGATTTTGAATCTACCCCGTTAATTCAAATCCTTCGTCTTAACGCTCTCTGCCTGGAAGTGATAGAGGTGGCAATAGTTTTCAGTCGACTGAGACACCGACGACTCCGTCAGCGATCACAAAGGTGGATCCGCTCACGTTGTACGGCAAGATCATCTCGTGCATCCTTCCATGCGGTACCACAGGTTCTACTGCGAAGTATGGACCCTGTGACGTGATCGGATACATGTTTTGCCATCGTGTGATATATTATCAACGAAGAATTTGCATTCTACAAGCAAAACTCCCGTACGAAGGTTTCGATGTAGACTGGAGGCAATGGGCATTGGTACTGATAGCGACAGACAGTTCCAGGCTTTCGTGGATGTGGTAGATGAAGGTAAAACCGGTGGCATCTCGTACGACGAGTTCCGAAAGATAATTCACCTTTTGACAGCGTGAGGTGAGCCAATCCGAGCTTGAAACTCGCCTCAACGACCTCGATATCGGTCACGTGATATCGTCTCTAGAGCAACTCAGCCTTTATGTACGTCATGGGGGGAGTTCTCATCAGTGTCCACGTATCGGGAGACATGCTGTGGCCGGCATGAAGCAACAGCTTCACGTATCTTACTCAAAGGTTCGCCAACACAGCACAGCGTTCTTGTGTACACAATCATGAACGTTTCTGTCAACGATCTTTCACGATTTCACAATATATTTTGTGCATGCTCTAGCGTCTGATGTCGTTGCAACCTCGATACTTTGACATGCGTCAGATTGCAGCTTGTTCGTAACAAAATAAGCGGTTGCAGACGCATTGCAAGCCATTGCGTGAAGTTATTTTCAAGCTGATTGTGTGTGAGACTCTGCAGTACTTTACTGATGTCCAGGGAGACCTGGCTTCGAACGAAGAAGGGTATGGACGCAATCTGGATGGATGCCGCAGTCTGCTGGATGACTTCAACAACGCTCGAACGTCACAGCAGAACGACGGGAGCTAAATCTTAGCGCTATTTGCTGTACATTTTTCTGCCCCTCACTGAAATGTATGGCATCAATTATCCTACATCCGAAGACGACTTACCACTATGCCTATTTTACCTGATGGTCGTGCTCATGGTGCGTGCAAGAATTGGCTGTAAAGGTGGTCAAATTTTGATCAGAAGCGAAGAACTCGCGTACGTTCATGAAGATATCTCCATTTCAAACGTTCTCAATTAGCAATTGATGATTTGTTGCCAAGTTTCACGTTATCAACGTCACAGCACTAACTTACATCAAGTTCTATCACATCGACTGCATCCGCATTAAATATTGATCACTGCTACGTTTCCTGTCAAAGCTGGGCCATGTCGACATCGTCACCGTCAATTGAGTCCATATCCTCAAAATCGGGTGCTGACGGCGCCGCCATTGCCCGAGCAGTGATAGCCACCGGTGCTGTTGCCACTGCCAGTGTAGCGTACGGGATCATCACTGGTGGAGCAGTAGGCAATGCCGACTCCACATTCGGAGCAGAGGGCTCAGCGCCAATCATCTGCACATTGTGGTTCTTCACGGGCTCCAAAGCTGCGTCCTCAATCCCATCCGCTTGATTCTGTTCCTTCTGGATCACCACTTCTCTCATAGCCGTCCAGCCGAACAAATTCAGCACAAGACCCGACCCTGATCCTGCTCTCATCACCGGCGTAGCTGTTGCAATTGGCGATGCTCCGTCCGCTGGAGTGACCACTGGATCGTCGTCATTGCTACCCCGTCGGTTGTGATATCTGTTGCTACTTGTTTGGTCATTTTCTCCATCGGAGGCCGAACTTTCACCTCGTTTCCGGATACGGTAAATGACAAAAACGGAAGCCACGATGAAGCACATGGCACCTAAAATGGCGGCAATGGATCCGAACTGGTTCACTGAAGTATCCCTGTCATTTGTGCTCATAGCGTTCACCATACACTTTTTGTCCGGCCTTTGGTGGTTCACTTGCAGTGCCTCGCAAATTGCCACACAGACGCAACCATTTTGTCCGAAACAGTATCTCGACCGCGAAGTATCGGAATGATGATAGATAATTTCGGCAAATGCAGTGGCCCGACATAATAGACACTGGGCGTCGTCGTTTTCGCAGTAGGTGG
>NW_008649016.1:680324-683634 GCF_000247585.1 Phytophthora nicotianae INRA-310 | reverse complement strand
AATCGAAGTGCCATTTTGCAATTTTCAAAATGTGGCAGAAGCTTTCCATCTGCGATTTCCAGCTAAGTATGAACTGCCGATGGTGATGACCAAAGTTTCATGAGAGCTAAAACATGTTGTGCCGAAGCCTGTTGGCTGCCGGCTGCTACGTTGACGTAGAAGCGTGGGAGGAAAGCAGCCTCCGATCTGCTGTTCGAAAGCCCACACTGTTGTGTGCATGAGAAAGACGTACCAGTGCAACTCGCCTTCGACGGCAAAAACTATCTTTTGCTGTCCGGCAACGGAGCAGGAGAAAAACAACCCTGTGACTGGTTAGTAGCCACTTGCGATGATCGCTGTGATCGTCTTTAGTGCAAGTGCGAGCTTTGGTGCGAAAGGGTCTGAAAACCTATTAGCGCTGCCTTCTGACTAGTCGTGTGCATGACGTTGAAGTGGCTTTCAAAACGTCGGAAGGATTTATTTCCGACGTACGTGCAGCAATCGACTCGAAACCACCGTCGCAATGGAGCCCTTCTCCTTCTCATTGCGCCACGTATAAGACATTAGTAAACCGCTGAAGCGATGCCATCGCCCACTGGAAAAACTGGATCGGTTCGTTCCGGTCTTCGTCGTCGAGTACAGACATCGTCACATCCTCCGAATGACGACCGAACACAAGGAACCTGCTCGTATTACCCAGCGGATATAGGAGGCTGTCGAGCACCTCGTACTTGTTACGACTGCCTCAACTCTGAGCTCAACAAGGAACCGGACGGCTGCATGATCAACGAGGTAGGACGATGTGTCTCCATTGTAGGCAACTACGACGTCTCGGTAGATTTCCGAGTGGTGTCATCTCCAATGGATAACAAGGAATCTAGCAATGGTAGAAGCTCTAGCAACAGTCAGAAAGCGACGCAACCACCGCGCAATCTGATAGATATCCACATCGAGTTGGAATTTCCAGCAGCAAACACAACGTACTGTGAGGCCAACGACGTTCTGTTGGATGAATACCAGCTCGCTAACGGAGGCTTCGTCTACGGGACTGAGCGCTGCGTGTTTGTCCAAGTATGCGAATTACCGAGCTGGATATACGTCGTCGGTGGCAGTGATTGTTCCGGGTTGAGTACAGCAGATCATAGAAATCCTAGCGAAAATGATCATAAAGACGACAAAGGAGACAATCTACAAGGATACGCGGTGTTTTGGTGCGTTGCGATCGCAATCATTCTCACGCTGGTGGCAACGTTGGCGATGGTGATCACAATTCACCACCATCACAGCAAAAGGAGAGTGGAGGAGTTGCAGCGGCGAAGAACAATCGTTATTGGAGAACCAATCACCAGTTCATCAAGCTCCAAGCCTCGACTTTTGAACTTGTTCGGGTGGGAATCCATGCGCGCTGATCTCATCGAGAAAGAGCGCCATGAAATGCAACAGCGAATCTGTATACAACAGTGCCCAGTCATCGAGAATAGTCTTCCAATTCTTTCCCCGTCGGCGAATTATCTCCAACTCGAAGGCGCTGAACCTTCAGCGCCCGTAATGTCGCCCATCAACTCGTCTGCTCCACGTCTTACAGACTGACACGAGCATTTTTTTTTTTCCTTCATTATAATACATTCTCTAAAAGTTACAGTTTAACACAAAATTTCGATACATGAAGAATAGTTGATACATTTCCGACGTGATTATATGACCTCACTCCAACAGAGTAATTCCTCACAGCTCGCGGCGAGGAGGGTGCTCACTGGGCGACATGGGCCGATACCCGTCGCCTTCTTCGACAATAGCAGCAGGTGGCGTCGTAGATGACCGTGCTAGCGTCGGCTTCGTCACGCTCTCACCCGCCAACTGGCTCTGCTCGCTGGAAACGAGTTTCTCGCGCATGTCGGACCAGCCTGACAAGCTCAGTTGCGGCAAGTGAGCCAATCCAGCAGGACGACGCGCTTGCCGCTGAGCTGCACGCGCAGCATTGCGCGCCTCGCGGTCTTCAGCATCTTGTCGCTGGCGACGGGCGAGTTGCCGCTTCGTGAGGATCGTAGCAATAACAAAGAGTGCAATTGTGCCGGCAATCAGGCCCGCAACCAACCGGAACTGGGATCCATCGAGTGCCGGGATGCACCAGTTATCCACAATATTGTCATCGCGGTCGGGTAATTCACAAGAAGCAATGCAAATGCAGCCGCTCTCCCCCACACACATGGCATTCGGTTCCACATACATTCCGGCACTATCGTCGCGAGTCCAGTTCGCTTTACAAGCTGAACAAACCGAGTCGTTCGCGGAGCAGTACGTGAAAGTGTTCATCGGATATCCTCCCACACTCGACAGCATATACGAGTTCATACACTCGCCGTAAGCACTGATGGCACACTGCAAAATACACCGAGGTTAAGTCAGTAATCGTGCATTTTAGCGTAAACTTTTCGAGTCCTAACTCACATCTTGGCCTGGGATGGCGACATTCAAGCAGTCCGAGCAGGACCGAGGGTTGGAGCAGATGCCGCCAGAGTACCAGGTGCATGAGTCTCCGCTGTTGGAGGATTCTGTCTTGGGGGCGCTAGTGAACACGATGGACCCGGCATCGCTGGCCGCACTGGCCGTGTTGACACTGCCGACGTCGGCTTCGCTGCTGTTCGAACCAGAGCTGCTCATGGCGGTCGGTGGGCGGAATCGCAACTGAGATTATGGCAGGAATGGGGCAATGAGCGTGAAGCCCATCGTGGAGTCCACATTGGACACTCCTGAGCGCGACATTTGCCAGAAACTGGGCGGAGACTATTCAATCTTCCGCGAAAAAATGGATTTTGGTGCGACCTCTGACAGAACATCTTTTTGGTTTTATTTGAAGATGCAAGCACAATACTATATAGAGGTATTCTAAATAGAAAAAGTATTTGCTTATATTATTTGATTAGACTTATAGAATCAAGTATTGGAGAGGTAGATGCGCTGGTACGAGATCAAGCAAAGTTGTCCAGATTCCGGGTTAACTTCAACTCGTCAGATTCGGCCAGAAACAAACAAGCTTTCGTTGAATTAAGCCAAATTGAATTAAGCCAAACCTAGCTGGAGAACGAGACTAATAAGCTGAGTTGGCGCAATTGATCGAAACCATGATGAGACTCTTGTTCAAGAAATACTTTTACGACGTGTCATGCCCAGCACCTGTATCAAGTTTCAACCATTCCATATCGCAAAGGTTGGAAAGAATAATAGTTTTTTTTTATATTTTTGTTTTTATGTTCCATAATACATGTACTACACCTTTGCCCGTCCAAACTGAGATTAGTTTCAAGCAAAGCGGACAATTGTTTTTATGAAA
>NW_008649016.1:672104-679289 GCF_000247585.1 Phytophthora nicotianae INRA-310 | reverse complement strand
CAAGGCGTATCTTGCTTTGTATCGCGAGGAGATTTGTGATTGAAGCAACATGGCGGATGATGACGGCACCCCGTTGACAATTAAGGAGCGTACCATGCGCTTCTTGGAGAAGGCGGCTGAAGCGAGTATCAAGTGCATCACCCCCACGTTGGTGACGAATATGGAGTTGCACTGTCGCGATGCGGTGAATGCGGCGGAGAAGATGAACGACATGGTTTACGGTATCTAGGTCAGTAGATCGTCTCTTTTTGAATGAGATTATTCTCGGATTCATTGGTGCTTTTAATCACGTAAGAAGAAAATTGCAATAAACAAAAACGTGTTGTCCGCTTTGCTTGAGATTATTCTCAGTTTGGACGGGCAAAGGTGTAGTAACGGATATTTCGGAGCAATACCCAGGGTACTACTAAAAGTACCCTGTTCGATTAGCAAAAAAAAGGCCCTCTGTACTTAGAAAAGGTTACACTTCATTGCGTCTTACTCGCCGATTAAAGCGATGTCATCTAGACTATCTTGGAGCTCGTCAAGGTTGAAGCCGTCGTGTTCTTCATGGCTTTCACCTCGGACTTCCCAGATTGCACGGAACTGCTCTCCATAGAGATCGTGGCGTGCAAAGTGCCAATCCATCCAATTATCGGCGAACCCTGCGGCAGCAACAGAGTTTTTCGTTGTACTGATATCATGTCACGCCACGCGTTTAATCCACTGACAGACTATACCTACCGATGGCATACGCGGGTTATCAACCTGTGTGTACTCGACCTTGTCACTGTCCTTTTGCGTATTAATCTCCATGTAGAGTACATCCTTGAAAGACTTGTATATGCCTATATGTCCAGCCTACAAGTAGGGAGTGAGACCGCCAGGAATAACGCACATTTTCCGTCTCTAGCAGCGCACTTGGCCTTAACCTTCTTTGGGATGTGCACACGCATTCAATCCCACAGCAGATGTTCTGTGGCGTGTCGGGGTCGGCAAAATCTGCGAGATTGCTGGATTCAACTTCCCCAACAATACCCAAACACCGACTAACAGAGGGGGTCCCCTGTTGATCCGTGATCGGCTGAACTTGGCTTCCTTGTATAGCCGTCGGTAGGGCAGGATCTTGCACCTCTGGTAACTACAGAGAAGTTTAAATGGGTGAAGCTTAAATGTTTTGGCGAGACGCGATGATTGGATGGGGTAGAAGTGGAAGATCTTCACACTACGTCTGAGGTAGTGTACAGATCACAAGCGAGTACTTCGAGAGAGTAGGATCTGGTGGTCTTGATCTGGGATCTTGACCGTAGGTAGTCTTGTGGATGTGTTCCTTGAATTTCCTTTTCATTATGTTTGGCGCATCATGTAGCGGGATCTTCATAATTGAGAGTCGATTGGTATTCCCGGCCAAAGAGTAAATCCGGTTAACCTCCTCGATCTGCACTTGTAAAGAAACGTTCCTTAGGTGGTATGATCTGGCCAAAATTCCATCCAAGTATCACAACCACACTGGATCTGCGAACCCCAACCTTCACAGAGCTTGGTACGGTCAATGTCGTTCCGGATCTTTAAGGGCAGGAAAGCACTTGCGTAACACAATATAAATTCGAGTCTGATTTATTGTTAGGTTCTATACACCAACTGTCTCTACCATCACAACCCTAGATCTCATATCTTCAGCTATTTACCTGCTCTTCCTTGTTGATCTTGGTCGTCCAGCTGTTTTGTCACCGGAGCATGGTTGATCTGCAGAATAGTCCCCGTTTTATGTCTGGGTCGTGGAGGGTCTGTCCCGATCACGACACATATATTCCAGATCCTGACAACCTTGATCACTTCGGGTACGTCGAGGCAGGATCCGTCTTGATCCAGTTTCTACAAACCTTCATCATGATCATCCAACTGGTGTCATCGTCCGAGATCCACAGGATCATGTCTGATTCGCAGTAGATCTCTCCAGGTCGCAACACATCCATTTCGGATCCCGACGATCTTGGCCACCCGGAGCGTGTTGAGGTAGGATCGGTCTTGATCTAGCGTTCCCAGGCCTTCATCATGATCTTCCACATGTAGATCATTCTAATCTAGGTCTCACTGTCCGACTTCCGCTCGCGCATACTCGAGAGCGCAGGATCTGCGATGTCAGACTCCTGGATCGATAAGATCCCATTCCACAACGATCGGATCAGAGACTCTTGGCTCTGGTCGAAAGCCACCATGTAATCGTAACCTCCAATCTCGTGATCCTCCACCCAATCACCCTGATCTAGCCGTCCAAGCTCGATATTTTCAAAGTCCATCCTCATATACCCTCTATTGCGACTTACCAGTGCGATATCTCGGGTTTGCCAGTTCTCTCCTCGTTATACCTTGATCCATGTTATTCAGGCAACGATCTGGGTCGACGCCGCCACCCTGAGTTTAATCGCTGCGCCCTTCGTCTAGATCCATCACTCTCTGACCCAATCTGTGCAACATTCTCACATCCAGGCCAACCACGTTACAAATCCGAAATAGTGCCACTCATTCTGTTACATCTTCTCATTTCTTTGAACGGCACATCACCATAATTCACCTTGCTTGATTCAACCATAAACTAAAACTGGTCGATCCAGTGCTTCAGCAAGTTGATGTCAACCCAGGCACAAGGCAGCGCTACATTCACATCACCAATTTTGTCAAAATTGCGTGTAGATTCCATATTCCAAATCAGGTGAGGCGGGAGCGTTCATCGTGCTGCTGACACTGCAAAAACCGCGGTAATTTTCATCGATGGAAGTCTCAAAAAGCAATCGACAACTTGACCACTTTTTTTTTTACCGCTTCATGCATTAGAACAGTGTGGTCCAAGTCCCATGGCAGGCATAGCGCTTTGGAGATACTTCATGTACCAAATCGCGCGGGTAAGTAGCACGTCATTGGGGAGGGTCATCAAGTTCATACACCAGCACAACGATAGCTCAGAGTCGCATAACCTTGTGATCCAATGAGCGGATGCAGCAAAACCGCTAGGGCGCATGCTGTAGACTTTTTGGCAAGCGAAGATGACTCCGCCATGTGGCCAATCCATTCACGTGTCACCTTTGCTTCTTGGGTCTCTTCACCATGACTTCGTTGTACAATGACTCATCTATAGCAGCAGAAAGAGGCTGACGTGCACCTCCTGGCACCCGAAGTCTTCCTGGCTCGGCAGCGAGAATCTTCTCGCGATCGTGACACCACTGCCGCACGCTGCCACCGCTCAGCTTCCATCCCTTGGCACAACAGTACTAGATGGCCCGTGTGGTGACTTGCTCGCCGCGTTGGTCATTTCACTAGAGGACTTCCAGCTTGCGCCAATTGCTAAGAGGAACTTTTGATGTCACCTTTGAGAATGAGACAATGCTGAAAAGAGACTGAAAGAGATTCACGCTGTCCAAACGGTTGGTGGTGTGCCTCCAAAGGAATGGATGAACATTGGGTTACGTTTTAGTTATTCAGGGTTATCAATAGGTTACGGTTATTAAGCGGTTAGGTGGGGAGGGTACTATCCGGGTACAGGGTATTATTCGGGAATGTCGTTAATTGTTTTTGAGGAAGCTTTGAGCCCAGGTATTTGAACTACTTTTTTTCGGTTGTGGCATCCAGTTGTTTCCCAGGTTTGAATTTTAGTTTTCTTCCCGGTATTTATATTAATTTATTTTAGCACCCAGCCACTCAATCGCAGAACTGACACGCGGTGGATCGGGAGAACGCAAGGCCATGGCGCGCACGCACAAGACGACCCGAATCAAGCGTCAAATGGCCGACCAAGCTCGTGAGGAAGACCATGCCCGTACCGCAGAGGCCGTACGTAGGGCACGCGTTGAGGAGGCCCAACTCGAGCGGAAAGTATAGCGCGATGAAGATCGCGCGCAAGGAGGAGGATGAGCTTTCTGGTATCGAATCGGATCCCCACGAGGCCACAACAGATATCCAGCACACTGAGAAGACGGAGGGTCGTTAAAACGAGGTGGGGGAAGATCGTGAAGACTAGGAGGGCGAGAAGGATAGCGCGTCGGAGGAGAGCCAAGGTGGTGCACGGAAACACTCTGGTAGGAAGAAGAGGCCCTAGCCTGACGGCGGAGACAAAGACGATGAAGAAATCGACGGAGTTACGGCCTCCTCGTTCCAGAGTGGTCATAGGACCTGGGGGCTATTTGAGGAGTGCGTACAGGTCTACATGCGTACTACGAAGCAAGTGCTAGTTGTGAGTGAAACAGGAGGCGTCAAGCAGCGCAACCAGGACTTGCGTAAGCAGATGCGGCGCTAAGGACTCCCCAAAGCCAGATCCCAAGAAATGAACCCATTTCAGCAGAAATACATTTGTACTCATGGTTGGTCGAGCGAGTAAGATCCAAGGGCAAGCGGAAGGTGTATAAGTTACGGCAAGCTGCCTGTCTGTTCCAATTTATGGTGCACATAATGCGGGCCAAGGGGCAATGGGACATTACGCTGAAGCGCGAGGTGTATCGGCACAATCACCCCGTCACTATCGCCACTTATATGTCGTACAGGTATTCGCCAGGCATCGTCCTGATCTCCGCTTATGCACGGCATTGAGCCGTTGGTGGAGTAAGAGGCTGGGAATTCAAGTATTTAGGACTACATCAGGCAGAATCCGGATCATCGCGTGACAATGGATAATGTTAGTAACTTGGTGGCGCGCGTTCGTCAGTCTGGTAAAGCATATATTGTCTGATCAAAAGATATGTAGGCTTAACTGAATGTGTCTATTATTTTTGCAGGAAGCACACTTTCGGATGACGACGCAATGACGAAGACAGTGGTCAAATCCAAATGAAGAACCCGAAGAACGCGTCTATTGTGGTGCAGAGTGCTCGAGGGGATTCTGATGTGATATCAGTGGCTACGGCTTACATGTGTGCGATGTTCGGCAACTTCCCTAAGGTGTTGCTGATGGACTGCACCCACAAGATAAAAAGGTGAGTTATATACCTTGTGGCGCCAAAATGCCAGATACGGTCCGTTTAGGAGCCAGTTATTGACCAGGGTTTTTTATTGCGGGTACATCTATCCGTTATTATCACTTGTGGCAATGGATCAATTTGGACACGTCCAACCAGGGCAGTATTTTTTGCTTGAGACGACGTCCGACTGGCATAAGGCTAAGTGCCTTGATCACTTTAAGAGCGAACAATCTTTGGCGGTCAGTTTGGATCATGATCGTGGATAACGACTTACGTGAGTTGCATGTGATAAGACCCAAGCTCCCTGATGCACGCGTGCTATTATGTCACTTCCACGTGATTAAATGGCTACATGAATTTGTGCGCTGTGGAAAGTATGGGTCATACGCACCTGAAGTTGCAGCTCAGTTGAAACACCTAATCACGAAAATGACTTATGTGAGGTCTGAAGAGGATTACAATCTCAGCCGGGAAGCGTTCTGGACCGTGTCGTGTCGTGACGGGGGCTCTTCATTATGGGACTATTCGTGGAAAACTGGGAATCATGCGCCAACACGTGGGTAATGTTGCAGCGTGTTGATCGGCCACATTTTAACAAGCACACGAACAATCGAGTCGAGAGCTTGTTTGGAAAAATCAAACAGAACATCATGTCCCACATTACGATGCACAGCTCTCTTGATGCACTTTTGTCGATGCAAGTCGCATGGATGAGGAGTGTTGAGTTGTCTGGTGCATTACGAGATATGAGCTAATTGGAGGATATGAATATAGGGTTAGGAACGACTGCTCGCTGGGTCGCTTCGGCAATTGAGGGTCAATACCTAGTGGCGGCGACTAACGCAAAACCACGATTGATACACTTTTGAGGATCGCGAAACATTGGTGAGATGTCGAAGCAAATGGAGGGAGCATCTGTGGCAAAAGCTTGGATGGGGTTGCGATTGCGAGTTTGCTCGAACCATGAAGCTTCCGTGCCGGTACGCGATGGCCTTCAAGAAGCCCATATGTAGTGCGTTTGTCATTCCATTCTCCGCGCCCAGGTTTTTCCCAAGTTTTCCCAGGTTTTGCTCAGGTTATTGGAGCATGACCTAGGTATCTGACAGACCACTCTTACTTTGTTGAATTTTTAGATACTTTGGCTAGAGTCGAATTTGCACTAAAGGCTTTGCGACCCCATTCGTAGTGAATGTCTTCAAGACAGAGACCAAAGACTGGGAACGCCCTCTCAGCGAAAAAGAACTATATAGGTGGGCTTAGCGATCATTTGGCAGGATCCAAGGAGACCTATTGCGGTTTTCAAATGCAGCGTTTCAAAGCGAAATGTGTCAGTTTGACCCCTGAAGGCATTTCATGCGCCACGACAATGCGGAAGCGGTTACTACGAACAAAGACAAGAACGACAAAAGAAGCACGATGCTGACGACGAGCCAGGTGCAGGTGGTGGTTCTGTTGGTGGCAATGCATCTCAGAATTGGGGCAGCGATAATGGGAGGACGTACTGGATCTAAGTCACCTGACAGCGATGGGGACTCGGTCGTCCTTCTCTGCTCGAGTTGCCCCCACCCAATCGTCAAATGCAGAAATCCGACTGAATGGGTCGGCCTCTAAGGTCAGAAGGCCTCGAACAAACTGCGCCGAGCAGGAATAGAAGGCCAAGGCCGCATTAACCCTTTAGCTCCGAGCTTTCGTATAGGTCCTCAAAGACTTGTACTGAAACATAGAACAAATTTTGATTGGGTATTATACGGCTTAGTGGGCTAGGTTGACTGCACTGCAGTCAGCAACAGGTCCTTTCGGACCTCTACCGCAGCCATCGATAAGCGTGTCAAATCAGCATGTGTGTGCGTTATAACGTCGGTAGAGGTTTTCATCATTTTCCTACATTCAAGCTTCCGCGAGAGCGATGGACAAGGACATCCTTGGCGAGTGGGAGGTGCGAAGCGACGTAGAGAGCCTCGACAGTAATGGCAGTAATGACGACAACTCTTCGTTGCTAGAGATGCCACTCGATCATGGTAGCTGCAATTCTGTGCGACCACAACCAGCCCATGCACCTTCAGCCACGAAACGACCATCACCAAGGCTGACATCGGCGAGGCTAACTGGTAATGAGTATCTCATGTCAATTCAGAGCGGGGCTGGGCTACACTTGGCAATGAAGTCACGAATCAAGAATGCATAGGGTCGTACGGGTTATTTGCGCTATTGGTTACTGCCACACTACGTCAGAGCATTAGTGGGTGGACCTTGGCCA
>NW_008649016.1:668738-672004 GCF_000247585.1 Phytophthora nicotianae INRA-310 | reverse complement strand
CGCTTTGGCTGCTACAGCCTACTTCTTCTTCCGGTTCCCTGGGGGCGACCGGGGCAGCAACAGGAGCGCCAGTGTCGGCACGGTGGGGAGCAGCTTCACCGCCGCCAGCAGCAGTTCCCGACGTGTACGCTGTTAGATCCTCCATGGTCGTCTGCTTTGTAGGTGATACACCTCGATCCAAATTTTTGAAAAGTAAAAAAGGCTCTTGTGAGGAGCGAGCCCGCTTTTAAGAACAGATCAAAATTAGACATTTTTATTCATTTCTAATAATTGCCAGGACGAGTCCTGTGAAAAACTGTCCTACGCTCGGTTTTGGTGGGAAAAACCACGACCGCCACATGTACTCATCCAGGTACGAGTCGAGATGGTCCTTGCGCATTCCACGCATACTTTTGACATGCCTCTTTATCCTAGTCTCCCACAAACCCTCAATGGTGTTAGTATGAGTATCACTCAAGGGATCCACAAAGTTTTCAGAGTGATTAACCCAAGAATGCGAATACTTCATGCTTCGTAAAGAACGGTTGTTCTCTAGCGTGTGCCATGTACTCCCTCGCTGGCAGACGTACGTGGCAAACATGTCGGACATAATGTGGGTCCTACAAAAGAAAGTTAGCCAGCTAAAATTAAAAAAAAAACGTTACTCAATTTCTTGCCGTGGTTTGACGAAGCGCTTTAGAATAGGAAGTAGTGTTGCTTTAGTGCGCTTGTTGTGTACGATCCTAACAAACCACCGACCGCGGCCTCTTTCCACTCCGCCAAAGAGCCAAAACTCCTCGTAGTGGCGCCCTCGGTGGTACTTCTGCTTCTTGGCGAGACTAGTCTCGTCAATCTCTACTATCTGACCATCACTGCCAATCTGCGGCAACATATTCACAACTTTAGCAACTTTAGGCTCAACAAGTCAACAACTTATGTTCAAAATACCTGAAAGTCTGCTCGAAATAGCTCCTTTGAGCACGTAGAACGACAGAACGCGTAGCATTCATGGGCCGCTCGCAGTGATGTGCTAGCCAGCTCTGCGGCTTGTTCTTGAGAGAGCCGCATGCACCACGGCTTGGCGCAACTTTAGTTTGCTCTCATTGAAAAATGAGTTGGCAAGCAAGCCCCGGCAAATTTCTTTGCCGTCAGCATGGTGCTTGCGGCGGCAGCACCTCCAGCGCCTCCGAGTAGGCGCTAGCCTCATCGGCTTGCCGCAACGGGGGCAGAATTTCTGTTTGTCCACCAGCCCCACCTCCATACACCACTTCACACAGAGAGCCTCCTCACTTGTGGCTTGGATGACGTAGTCCATAGCGAAGAGGCTCTCGTCCTCGGTGTGGTATAGGTAGGGGGGATGGAGGAGCTGACGTGGTAGCGGCGGGTGGGGACATGGGGCTTCACGGTTACGGGGGCTGTGTGGTGGGAGGTAGAATCCAGGAGTGGCTGTGAACGCCCCTAAAAAACGGGCTTAGTTTTTACATTGCATACTAATTTTAGGATAGCTTGATTTCGAATATCTGGTCGTTCTGGTCCGAAAGCGGGCCTGTTCGTGTCGGACGGTCGACAAATTGCCTGGAGTGTGCATGTCATTTTACCCGGCAAATGACATTTTCAAGCCAACCATTTAACTATTTTCTAGTTTTAGATTTAGAACATCAGATTTAAAAAAGCGGGCTCGTTCCTCACAAGGGCCGTAAAAAAGGCTCTAACTCAGCAATTCGTTTATGTACGAAAAGCTGTTGGTCAACTTCAGAGCCGTTTATCTCGAAAACGCTTAAATGTTGATTAGTAACATTTTGTTTGCCGCAGTCTCATTTATGCATGCTGGATATTTACCGCTGGACTCCACAACGAAGCCCGCTGGACTCCACAACGAAGAAATGAGATTTGATTGGCTAAAACCATGGTAAAAAAAACTTCGTGTAAAAGGTGAAGAGCCGAAGTCTTCACGGTCGAAGTTGAATTCTCACCCCCTGTTAAACGCAGAAAACACCGATGAACATGACGATACATCAGCAATCAACGCATTTTTCGAGTCCCAGATTACGACCAAAAGCACACCAGGCAGATCTCAGTATACCTGTTCATAATGCGGAGAGGTTGGACACAACGCCACTACCTGTACATTCACTGGCCAAGATGTAGAACTAGTAGGTGAAGCTATACGGCCCGGAGAATACGTTCTTGGTTCTTCTCCACTGGAGGCTTGTGGAGTTTCAAGAAATACCTTCATAGGAACCGATTACGAATGAAAAGCGATGGTAAGTACCCGACCACAGCCCAGCCGAAGTGAGGATAACTAGTATCATACTCACAAATGTAATGGGTATTTGAATCGCCTTAAAAAATAAGATAGTATCCTGCTTGTGGCGAACCGATACAGTAATTCAGCGAAGAGTTGCCATGAGAGAATATAAAACCCAATAAAAAAGTGGAAATCTACCTGTGAACTCGTAAAGCTCTACCTGATGTGAGTGATTCGGCTGCGAACAAAAGTGCATCATATCTTGGAAAACGTTTCGGCTCTTATTATTTTCCAATTACCGAACGTTGTTTCTTCACACCATTCTGGTCTTGGTGTAAATGTGAGCAGTGTGATGTCTAGAGTTAAACGCAGCAAGTTGAAAAAGCCACCATATCATGACTTACAGCAACGCGTATCATGGGCACAGTTGCAGCGAGAGGAGTACTGAACTCGGCCGTGTCATCACCGACGAGGGACTTCAACTCGCCGGAAAAAAATGACCTTCCGCGGTCTTCACCACAAACTCCGTCGTCTTCAGCGTCTTCATCGTAACTGAAGTCGTCTTGTTAGTCTTCCCTCCGACCTTTCTTCCTGTGCTTCTACCTGATGTTGTCATCGTGAGCTTCTCTTCGATGCAACCGTGGTCTTCGCTACTGTGATGCTCATTAGATCGTCGACCGTGAAGACTTCGGCTCTTCACCTTTTACACGAAGTTTTTTTACCATGGTTTTAGCCAATCAAATCTCACTTCTTCGTTGTGGAGTCCAGCGGGCTTCGTTGTGGAGTCCAGCGGTAAATATCCATGCATGCTATCCATACTTAATGATAGCAGCGCATGCTTTGCATCTACACATTTCAAAACAAAAAAAAGGGCTTTGGGTTTATGGTGGGCCAAGCATTACGCGGGTTATTCAACATTCATGTAATTCATAAGTGGAAGATTTAAGAATAAAAAAATAATGTTTGAACGACAGCATTTATTTCTTGTCCAAATTATTATGGATTACACATGTTTTGATTCGTCATAAGGTATCTTAGG
>NW_008649016.1:649682-668638 GCF_000247585.1 Phytophthora nicotianae INRA-310 | reverse complement strand
AGTCACGAATCAAGAATGCATAGGGTCGTACGGGTTATTTGCGCTATTGGTTACTGCCACACTACGTCAGAGCATTAGTGGGTGGACCTTGGCCAAATTGGAATCTGGGGGGAAAGAAACCTTTGCCTGAAAGCAAGCTGAATGCATATATTGGACTCGAACTTGCGATGAGTTTGTGTCCCGTCAATGAGATCACTGACTTTTGGTCAAAGGACCGCTTCCTTGGGCAACCTGCCTTCATCGAGACAATAGCCCGGGATCGCTTCCAGCAAATTCGTGAAGCACTACAATTTCACCCACCAGCTCAGGTTACATTTTCAACAGTCAACGACCCTCTCTTTATTGCTGTCGTGGTCTATTGCAGCATTTTCAGAAGCGTTTTGCAGAGACAGCGGTTTCTGTGGGTACTAGCAGCCTCGATGGGATTTCTGTTCGGACCAAGGCCTGTTCACGCGCGAGGACGTACATGCCTTCACAATCCGACCAGTACACGCTTCGGTTCTATGTAGTTGTTGGGTGGGACGCACTTTACGTCCACTTTGTGTGGGATAATAGATCTGGTAATACTACGCGATCTACACCTGCTGAGCGGTATACTCAACTATTTCCATCACTTCGAACACCTCTGTACAATACCCTTTCGCTTCCTGAAGTCAACATTAATCCAAAGTCAGCCACCGCTTTGTTGATCGCTATAGCTGGACACCAAACCAGGACATTTAGGTATCCAAGCGACCGCAGTTTACTGGTGACAGACAATTTCTAAACACGACACACGTACGCTCATGCAAATTCTAAATAGGAGACCATTACAGCTAAATAAGGTTTGAAGTCTAAATTCGCCATAATCCCGACAATACAAAGAATAGGTTACAAAGGTTATAAATGGAGGCTTATGCTTGTTTGGCTGAATCTGTCTGCGGATTCTTACTTCAAGTAACTGTGTCTTGAGTTTCGCTCTACGGTGTGCATAGAACGTTGATATTTAAGCGCCTTTATTACTTCAGGGCGACAATATCGATATATTTTATAATCCAACATTGTCCATGGTGGCGTAGTAGAAACTTGCTTTTCTCTATTTTTTATACCAAGATATCTACCGGTGACTAGAACATCGATCCAAGCTTACTCGAAACGGAATTTGAAAGTAAATAAACCGAAACGTCACGTTCAAACTCGACATTACCAGCTTACTCAATTATATACAAGTGCAGCTATGCGTTTAAGCATGGCTAGGTAAATCGTAAGGGATAGCGAAGATTTTTGAGGAACCTGGTAATAACAAGAAGCTAAGTAACTCGTAAATGCATATATGCATGCTATCCATACTTAATGATAGCAGCGCATGCTTTGCATCTACACATTTCAAAACAAAACAAAAGGGCTTTGGGTTTATGGTGGGTCAAGCATTACGCGGGTTATTCAACATTCATGTAATTCATAAGTGGAAGATTTAAGAATAAAAAAAAATGTTTGAACGACAGCATTTATTTCTTGTCCAAATTATTATGGATTACACATGTTTTGATTCGTCATAAGGTATCTTAGGTACTGCAACTAAATCGTCGTATTGATTTTATTATTATGTCTACTGTGGCCCGGAGAGGAAGCCTGGATGGAATAACAATTGTTCATCGACTAATCCATGTCTAAATAATGGTAGTCTTGGATGAAGACGAACTTCGGCACCATGAACCCATGTTACCTGATCGTGACAAATCAGAAAGTAAACAAGAAAAAAACTATTATACATGAATGATTCATCTTTTCAATTGAAGGTAGCGTTGGGCGATGGCGAACGTAAGCATCATGCATCCACGTTGCCTCATCGCGACGAATTGGTGGTGAGATTACAGTCTACTAAGAGTAAGAATAAACTTCGACGGGAAGTGTACTCCGTAGACCTGGAATTTTGCAGTACACCAACTAAATCTTTGTTGTTTGTCCTCGTAATTATATATAAGCAAACCCTTTAAAGAATATACTATTGCCAGTTATTCGGGCAAATCTTCATTCAGTAAGTAGAGGTGTCTACGTTAGTTTCACACCCGTCTATTAGCATAAATGTATGAAAGACTTCTACCCATTTCTACTCAAAACCTATCATATAGTTATGATTATATAAAGGATTGCTCTCAACTGAAGCAACGTAGACACCTCTATCAGCAAGAACGAGTAGCGCTGGATATTCTACTTGGTTTTCTGTAGTTTTGTCTGTGTTGCTGCGCGCGTGATCCCAATAGAGTTGAAACTCAGCCTGAAACGAAGCAAATGGTTCCACGAAAAATAACTGTCCAAGTATTTTCGATCTGGTTTACGACAACGTACACAGCGAGTCTGTAGTGAATATCTCGATGTCCGTTTGGTTGCATCCATATCAACATAATACATTTTTATCTAACAAAACTCATAAATTAATACTGTAGTGTGCATGATTTTCATACAACCAATGTACCTTGGAATCCAAACCAAAACTATTGTAGCTATCGCACTTTTCTTGCCGATTTACACCCACACTGCTTTTATCTTTTCTTTTACATTCACATTCTTAATACTCTCCTTTCTTAAACGAATAACGACCACGTAATGGTTGCCAAGCTACCTCTTATTGCCGCGGTGGGGATCGCAAGCGCAATAGCCTAGTAGCTTTCACAAGGGATAATAAACTATGCCAAAATCACGGTTCTTTTATACTGTAAGATACTGAGTACTACTAATGCAGCATCGTCAGCGCTGGCGAAACGTCTTCTTGGCGATGATACTGCTCGCTAGGTGAGCCAGGACGATAACCTTCGCCTTCTTCAATAATCACAGATGTGTCCTCCCTCGTCGATAGCTGAATCCGCATAACTCCTGCTGATCCAGCACTCGGCGTTCCTTTTCCTTTCTCCGTCTCAATCAGCTTCTCCCGCATGGATTTCCATCCAGAGAGATCTAGTTGTGGACCACGAGGTAATGTCTTTGGGACAGCATCGACTGATTCGGCGGAGCTTGCTCCAACCCTGTACACATAAAATAATAATTAATTAAAAAAAAGTAAGTACAGACCACAACCTTCAGACAGAGACTACGCACAAGGTAATGCCCGTTTGAGCAGCTTTTTGATACAGTAGGTGAACATTGAGAAGACGATAATCGACGCCACCCCCATACCGATGATCAGCATAATACTACCGACTTTGGCCCTCTCGAATGACGGACATTGGTTGTGGATCACCAGCGAATTTCTCGTCTCCCGTTCACAAACTGCTAAGCAGATGCACCCGTTCTCCCCGAAACAAAGCGAAGATGTGACTGCTCTACTTGCAGCATAGTCCTCCAGCCATTGATAGCGACAAGTAGTGCAGATTTCATCCGAAGGCTTGCAATACGCCGTACTGGATGCCAAATAGTACGTTTCACCTGTTATTTGCTCTGAAATACTCAAACATTGGCCAAAAACCCCAACAGCACACTACAAAATAAATAAATAAGAAAAAAATATAATTAGGAATAATATGGGTACTCTGTACTCGTCGTACCGAATCTCCGACGATACCGACGTTGAGGCAGTCGTAGCAAGTGCGTGACTTCTCGCAACTCTCACCCGCGTACCAAGTACACGAGTCACCACTGGTAGTGACATTGTCGGGTGCTGTCATCTCCGCTCCGAGGCTGGAGCTGTTGGAGGAAGCCATGGGTGCTAAATGAGACTCTTTCTTCGATGAAAACGTTGGTGGTACAGCATTACGCATCTTCTTTCTGACGTGATGCCAACTTCAATATCGCTCCCACTTTAGAAAAAGGTTGTAGGTACAGTCTGTGACGTGTGAGAACGGCTTCAACTTGAGTGGAAGTGCTTCTTTTCGCTAGTCCGGTCTTCTTCTATAAAATGCCTTTCATAAAAAATATATATAGTCGCGCCTACATGGGTGCCATCATGTACTGCGCTTCGGCTGGAGGAAGAGATTCTGGCCTCCGCGGGGCAGGACTCACCTCGATGGTGATAGAAGGCACTTCTGACAGTGATTCATCACTTCTAGCTGTTGCAACGAGTCTCGTCTCGCCCTGGACAAAGCTGTGTTCAGTCTCAATGAGCTTCTCGCGAAGCGACTTCCAACCAGTCAACTTAAGCTGAGGTCCCGACGGATGGTGGCGCGATGATCCTGTAAGAGATACGGCATGGTTAAATCAAGTTTTCTTATCCTTTCAATGAATAGTATGCAAAACTTACTGGAACTCCTGGACACGGTGGACCGAAACCATCTCCGCACCAAAAAGACCAAGAAAAGCATGAGTGCCCCGAAACAGATTCCCAGAATGAGGCAAATTTGCGTGGTCGACGAAAACTCTTGAGAAGTGTTCATACTGTCACTGTCACTGGATCCCTCGCACTGGTTCGATATCACGGCTTGCTTCCAACTCGGTACTTCGACAGCTGCAACGCAAACACACCCGTCCGATCCGGTGCAGTATTTCGTAGAGCCAACACTCCCCGTCGCCTCGTAATTTATGTCCACTCAGCAATGCAACTCGAGCAGACAGAGTCGTTGGAGCTGCAGTATGTGTAGTTGGATGCCGGGAAGTACCGTGCTAGCGGCTCGTAGTACTCTCGGTTCGACAGATATTTCTCGTAGTCGGACATGCTGACGCAGGCGCCGTTGGGGGCGATGGCGCACTCGTCCGTGTCCAGCAATACATTGAGACAGTCGTAGCCGGTCCGAGGCTGTGAGCAATTTTCACCGGCGTACCATGTGCATGAGTCGCCGGTATTGGAACTCGTCGTTTTGGTCACGTTCGCCGATTCGGCGCTGGTGGATTGCGACGTCATTTGTGTCTGAAGCTGCAAATTCTGCTTTGAGCGTCATGCAACCGCTGGAATGGGTGATGCATGGCCATTGCACTAAAGCGTTGGCACTTGTTTTATTGTGCTGCGACTTTGCGCCTCTAGCATGACATCCAATCTCGGTACGTGAAGTTTTGGTTGGTAACAACTTCGAAATACTTACTGAAGTCAAGTGATTTACTTTTCACTGCACTTCAGTAAGCAACCAAACCTTCATAAAGCGCGATTGGATGCTTGTCTACACACGTTCAGGTTGCAAAACCGCGCGACATATTTTTTTAATCAACTTTATTCTTCTGTTAAATCACAATTATTAGAGTTAATACGACACCATGTTCATCCACACAAAACGAAGAGGTGAACTCGCTGTTCATCCCATACTTAAAGCGACTGGTTCATCTCATCCAGTGCATAGCTGAGGCTTTATAAAGAGAGAGAGAGAGAGTCAAGTCTATTACGCTAAGTTACAAGATGTCTGAAATGTCATAAACCTTTTGATAAATGCCGACTGTTCAGTAGATCTCGGTGACTTCCGTAAGCTCCTCCTTGGTCCGGATGACTCTTTCGCAGGCTGCTCCAGTTGACTAATGGAAAGCTGCAGGTACATGCCCTGTAGTTTTGCATGAAGATGGCGCTCTTTCCCTTTTTGCTAGCGCTCGTAGTTGCCAGCTCAGCGTTCCTCACAGCCCAACAACCAAGCTTTCCACCGTTATTGTGGCCTCGTGGTGCACCACCTTGTTGCGCTGTATCCAGAGAGGCTTTCCAAAGAGAAACACTTGTTTGCATTAAATGCAGCACTGTGCTGCATTTGCTTACGAAGTTTTTACTGTAGGTACACTCCAGCATTTGGAGTTCTTTGTAGACAATCGTAGACAGTCGTGAGTCATTTCGATGGCACCAAGTGACCTGACTACGAACGCTGCAAGACCTCCATGATTTCGCTACGCTGCCATTTGGGTGAAAGAAGGTCTCACTTCAACAGAACTCTCTCAAACCATCTCGGTACTAATCGTAACAGTTCTCTTCTCCATGTTCAGCGCCAGATGCAAGACGTTCAAGCTCGCCGAAGTGATAAATCCGTAAGTGTTAAAACGTTTAAACGCAGTTTCATCCATGTGAACGTCTTGAAGCGGCATTTCTGTAGCCGCGGGACTGCTGCTTAGTGCGATCGACCCGCGTCGCGAGGCCGTCTCTGAGTTGGTGAGACAGGATAATATGCGCTTCCTTCCTCCATCGCCGCATCCGGAACATCCACAGCAGTCGAGTTTTCGCTGCGACTTTGCCCCACTTCCGCTCCTCCATACACTTCCTTCTCAATCGCGATCAACTTCTCGCGAAGCTCCATCCACCCAGTCAACGCTAGCTGAGGTCCAGTTCTAGGCCGTCGAGGCACAGTCCACGTTTCTCGAACAGCTACAGACACAACAAACTTAGTAGCTGCCAACTACTATGACGTTCCAGTTGACGCCACTTACTAGGAATGGAAGATCCTCGCCCACGACCAATTTCACGACGTTTTAACAATAACCTGATGCCCCAGAGCCCAAGTAACACGCCAAAGACGATGCCTACTGCAAGCGCAAAGCCGATTCGTGTCAAAGGCGACGTCTGACTGTTCACGCTTGCGCTACTGCTTGAACTGCATTGATCCGTCAAGATCGACGTGGACCAGTCGGGTAGCTCACAACGTGCGAGACACTGACATCCGTCGAGTCCTGTACAATACGCTGGCGTCTCAATGGCGCCTGTGCTGCTGTAGTCAGACACCCAATTGCCTGTACATGCCGAACACGCCGAGTCATCTGCGCTGCAGTATGTATACTTGCTGGATGGGTAGTACTTGTAGAAGATGCCTAGCTCCTGTTGCTTGCTGAAGAAGTGCGAGTACTCAGCCAAGCTCACGCACATTCCGTTAGGCATAATAGCACATTCACCACTCGCGACTTTAACGTTCAGACAGTCGTAGCATGTTCGCGGTCGCTTGCAGCTCGCATCAGCATACCAAGTGCAGGAATCGGCGCTGTTGGAGCTGATACTCTTGATCACGACTGCGGAATCCTCGCCAACGTCGACGTCCACGGATGCAGTCGAGTTGGAGGACGCGTTCATGGTGAATAGTTGGGATCTGTCAGCGTACGTGGTGGTACTGTTGTGCTCTTGAGTACTTGATGAATACCCATCCGTCCATACCTCAGCCAAGCAGCAGATGCTTATGAGGAGCACAGCAAACTTTGCTTCGAGGCAAGAAGCCAGACGACTTTGTGCAAAATGCCCAGCATCTGTAGGGGTTCTGTGCTCGACCTTATCTGTCTTGGAACTGTGTGGTAGTCCTGAACTAGGAAAGCAAACACACGAGAAGTACAAGTGATCATAATTACATTTTACCCTTAGATGGCGACAGTGAAGACTCCACGCTGATAGCTAATACCCTCGCCGTCGTTATTACTACTAAAACCGTGGGTTGTCAATAGTTTTATAGTGCCGTTCTCTCTTGTTGCGTCGTTTCCTGTGTGTGTTGTTCAAGTTCTCCAGGCGACGCTGGACGGAATCCCTCGCCTTGTTCAACTACAATCTCCGGAGTATTCTCAGTCGTAGCTGGTGCGAAAGACCCCTGAGCATTGCGCTGCAGTGTCACGGCTTCGCTGGTACCAATAAATCCGTGCTCAGAGTCGATGAGGTTCTGCCGCAGCGACTTCCATCCTGACAACGAAAGCTGCGGTCCCTTCGGAGGCGGTCGCGGTCTCGTGCGTGTTTCGCGGTAAATAACTGCAGCATCAAATTCAGTCAGCCTCTCACCTCCACACAACGCAGCATTGCAACACTCTTACCTTCCAGTCCATTTTGCCTACGGTTAACGAATCGACGCACTCCCCACGTCGCGAAGGCGAGGAATACCGCCACCGCGACGCCCACAAAGATCGACACTGTGATTCGTGTCGCCATGGACGAACCAGAGTCCGCTCCCGATCCACTGCCGTCTGCAGTGCATTGGTCGTTGATTACTGAGTCCTGCCAGTCCGGAATCTCACAGTCTGCAATGCAAACGCAGCCGTCTGTGCCCGTACAATACGAAGACATACCGGCACTTCCTGTACTGGCAAAGTTAGCGTTCCATTGCTCGTTGCACGTGGCGCAGACCGAGTCGTTCGCGCTGCAGTACGTGTACTCGCTAGCTGGGAAGTACCGCTGCAGTGGCGTGTAGTAGTATCGGTTGGCCAGGTAGCTCGCGTAGTCGCTCATACTCACACAGACGCCGTGCGGGTCCACAGCGCACGAGTCCGTCGATAACAGCACGTTCAGACAGTCGGAGCACGTGCGCGGCCGCGTGCACTCGCCGTCATCGTACCACGTGCACGAGTCGCCAGTGTTCGAGCTCACAGACTTGTCCGAGTCGCCGGTAATAACGCCAGCGACCGAGTCGACGCTGTTGCTGGTGTTGTTGACGTCGACAGCGCTGGAGCCGCTCGTGGAGGCCGAAGAGTCCATCTGCTTAGTCGCGAATAAGAAAACGAAGAGCTCCGCGTAGCTGTCGGGGAATTGGAGACTGAAGCAGCCACGTGCGACTGGGAGGACGGTATCTGGTGGCACGATGGAAGCAGTGGCGGTGGTGTCTAACCTGTCGTGGCTGGTCTTGGTCTACTTGAGCCCCGAACCGCTCCGGTGTCACTTGATGTGTCGAGCGGAACAGGATGACGCAGGTGGGGCGCGACCTTACAAATTCCTAGATAAGTCGCTGTGCAGCACCGGGCCGTGTATGTGGTCAATGATGCATAGAAAAGATTTCGCTGACTCGCGGACTGAGCTAGTTAATCCCGGATGCAAGAAGCGTTGCTGCACCGGATTATGAAAACTCTACGTGCAGACCACTAGACGATGTCAGACAGGTTGAGAGAGGACCAGGGATCATCTTGGTTGTCTTGTGAATTCTACAGTAGCTTTGCAAGTTGCGTTGTTGACTCAGTCACTCAAAATCAAAGACGGGGTGAGTGAGCAGGTCGCCCAGCATTTTCCGATATTTGTGTCTCTTGCTTTCCTACTAGGATACACGAAATCACAGCGGAAACAGACATAATGAAGCGAACTAGAGACGACATCGATAACCATTGTTCTCAGATAAATTGAAAATTGAATAGACGGCGATACTACATATATTGTCGAGTGTGACTCCACTTTCTAGTCATCGGATTACTCACGCATAGAGAGATGCTAGGAAGCAAGTGTTTGCTGTTGCTGGGTACGATCAAAAGAACATTTTTAAATGTTTGTTCTTATGAAAGTTATTATCTGCAAACAGCGTATTATTTACTTGGCTTTAATATCAATATATTTATTTAAACTTAATGTTATTTTCTGTAGTATTATCTGCACGCTCGTCTTTTGGCCATTCCAAAAGACACAATGAGATGTAAACTGCATGCCTTCCTGTCTTGTCTTGTAAACTAAGCAAAAAATAAGCTACTTTTTTTAGTCGTGAATAGTAAATCCCAGGGATACGTTGCAATTCTGTCGATCATAGAAAATACAACACCTTCTCTCGCGGACTAGTGCGTGACGATTGGGTAGTGCTCACCTATCCACACAATAAGTTTACGTTCCATTAGAATAATCAGATCAAGTCAAATTCAGCCTCGTAACATGCATTCTCGAACCTTTCTTACAGCCTTCCACTTCAACATACCTTGCATATTAGACATGCGTGCGGTGGTGTCCTAAATCAGTGCCAGTTTTTTTATGCGCAAAAAAACAACTTTCTAGTTATTATATTCTAAGCCTTTCCACACACACATCAACAAAATAAATAAATAGCAGAGAAAAATAAATTGGTGGCTGCCACATTAGTTGTGTACACCACCCGAATTTGAAGGCTGATTGCCAGCCAATTGTATTCCAGCTTCCATTTCAATCCACAAAACAGGTCTACACTTCAGTCCGAGCTACACGCATCGCATGGATAGCGGAACTTGAAGCCGCATCAATCATTTTGGCGCCAACGTCGTTGAAGTCAGCGTTTAACTTTTCGCCAATCATCTCTGAGAATAATACTTGAATTTGATTGGTTGCAAGCAACAGCCGTCGAGCAGTCCGGTGACAATAGCAAAGATGCTTCAACTCACTTGAAATTTGTAAAAACTTGATTCATGTAACGACTCGATCTGTACACGTCGCGCCACCATAATCTGAGTCTGGCCAGATACTTCAGAATCTCTTTTGCATCAATAGCCAGAGTTGCCACCTGATGGATAATGGCGTCAATCTCTTCGTCGTCCTCTTCAAGTGAAGAAATCTCCGTCCCCACGCCATCAGCGACTGCCTCCGCTGTCTACACCAAAGCCAGCGAGAATGTTTGTATGTGGAAGCAGCAGAGTTCGGACGCGTGCGACTCGCCTCGGTCCTGCTACGATTGTCTGAATTCGTCTCCCTTCGACGGCGTCGAGTGTGTCATCACCAGTGCGGGGTTGTGCACTACCATGTCAGACTACGTATGGCAAGAAGACTACCGCCTCAACAACAGCGACACCGCTCCACACTACTTCCCTTCTACCAACACAACCTACTGCGAGAGCAGCGACGCCGTGTGCGTCGAATGCGCGGCGAATCAGTTCATCAAGTCTGCATCAGGCTCGGTAGAGCCATCCCAGTACTGCGTGGGGACGAATGGCTGCGTGTGCGTGGGCTACTGCGAGTCACCAGTATACGCAGCCAAAGTATCGAACGCGTACTGCGCGACGCTGAGCTCCACGCCGAGTGTGAGCGTCATGGGCGTCTCGGTGGGCGACATCGTCACCATCGTCATCCTGTGCTTTACCATTCCCGTGATCGCGTATTTGTGGTGGGTACGTCGCCTCCACAAGCGTCGGCAGGCACGGGAGGAAGCCTATCGCAACCGACAGCCTGTGAACGGCCCGCTACTGCCTCTCGTGGGCTGGAAGAAATACTGTGCCGATCTTGCGGCGACTCAGGCAGCGATTGTAGGGATAGCTAAGGATGATGAGGTAACGACCCCCACCGCTGCAGTGGAGGCGGCCACTGCTGCAAACGACGTGCACAACGTCATTGCGCCGTCGGCACCGCTCTCGAATCTGCAGGTCGCGACGCTCTCGATCGAGTTCGAGGACCCGCAACACCCGTTGACTGCGGTGACGAGCACTGGTCGACGTCGGTCGAGTCTTGATAACACTAACGTGGTAAGACCACGACCGAGTCAGGCGATTGTTAGGAGCGAAGAGGACAGCGACGACGAGGAGATTGACGCGCGTTCGACGCCGTATGCTCAGCTCGATGATCGTACAGCGTAGTGCAGTAAGAGTGAAGTTAATATGAGTACTTAGCTGTGTGAGAATTGCATTTGTATGGTCGAGAAAGAGTGTCATCCTTGAAATGGAAGCGGGTCAGGCACCTGTACTTCGGACCTTGACACTCTTCAACGTGGTCCAACTGAGCTTCCCGGTTGCGACGACAGCGTTTCCGTGCATGGGCGACGACCTCAACGTCTTCTCTTCTCATTCGAAGGCGGTGCATCTTCGGGCTAAACTTGAATAAGCTGTGACTGTTATGCACATGTATCATCCGTCTTGAAAGCCTGACGAGTTCGAGACGAGCTGTTCAGCTTGAGTCTTGACTTGATACTTTCAACAAGTGTCGTCACGAGAGTGTCACCCATGCGTCAACCGCCCGCCTTCAATGCAACAATGAGGAGCTCACTTGTACTGTTGCATTATACATCGTTGTCGGGGTCAATCACCGCTTCTGTGGTTGAAGCAGTCAAGGTCTCCGAAAGGGATTTGCGTTTATGGCAGTGGCCTCAGGCATCATCGGCTGTGCTCATCGTCTAGATTCTAGACTAGAGCGTCGCACTTGTACTGACAGTGCGAAGCCGTAACGTTTAGTCAGGTCCGCTCGTTCATAATCCGCAGAAGGTTGATACCAACGTGGTTGGCTACTCTTCATTGCTGGAAAGTCTCCGTAAATGACAAATCAAACCACCAACGCATCGGCTGCAGGCTCGTCGGCTACCGAAACAGTCAGCGCCTCTAGCTGCAGCTGGAAGACGACGGTGTCACTAGACGGCGAGTGTTTCCTAGAGCCTCGGACGTGCAGTGAATGTCTAGAGGAGATCCCCTCTACAGGAGATGTAGGTATTGCAAGAGATCTTTCGGTTGCACCTCTAAGCTAATCAACGCTTGTGTTATGCTGGCAGACGTGTGTTCTTACAGATTCTGGTATCTGTATGAACATCTCGGAATACAACACACTTGAGAGTCACGACGGCGAGTACTATTTGGCTGGGAACGTCACGTACTGTGACGCCAGCAACTCGTCAAGCGATGAAGACTGCGTACTACTAAATAACTGCGAGTCTTCCACTTGGTTGAGTTATGCGCGTCAGCGACTGCCTTTAATCGTACTCGCGGTGGAAGGAGATACACCGGAAGGCTGCACCTTTGCAACAGATACAGTCGACGCTGGTACCAATGGGAGTGCGCTAACTTCCGAAGATACTTCTTCTTCGACTGTATCTTCAAGCAAAGATACGTTATCGAGTGACGACAAGTGCACGTGGTATCAGAACACGACGCTGTGTAGTACTCCACGGACATGTTACGACTGTTTGAACACAGTCGCTGATAACGGAGACGCTTGTACTATCACACCGGACGGATACTGCGCTTCACTATCGACCAGCTACAACTACACGTTGGATTTCAGGAGTCCAAGCAGCAGCGGAGTAGCTAACGGATACTATTATCCGTCGACGAATACGACGTACTGCGAGCCTAACGACGCCGCCTGTTCTAACTTCGGTATCGCTGGCTCAGCCAGTAACTCAGTGTCGTACTGTGTTGGGAGTGCCGGGTGCATCTGCGTGGCGTTCTGTCAGTCTGCTGAGTGGCAGGAGACTGTCGTATCGGAGAAATGTGCGGCCTCCACGTCGTCTTCTACACAGAATATGTACGGCACCGAGTTCCCGTGGAAAACCTTTGTTATCTACCTCAGTTTGGCTGTGGTGGCCATTCTGGCGGTGATACTGGGAGTTTGGCGAGTGCGACAGAAAATTCGAGCTAGAAGAAGAGAATCTACGCGTCTAAGGAGATCCGAAACGAGAAGGTCGACACTGTCTTTGGAACTACCGGCATGGAAAGCTATGCGTGAAGAACTGATAGACAAGAACGTAGATCCGGTGGGTGAAGGACGTGGCCGATTGAGACCGATGTAGTTGATACCTAGTTTTGTGGTGGTATTTGTACAAATGGATGTGATCAATGTGCAAAACAAACGTGATTTCTACTATATTATTCACTTGTATTGATGCCGTTAAACGGATGCACGTTGAGTCCGAGAGGGTATTAAAGTTGATAATGGTTGGGTTGGTGACGGTGGCGAAGCAGGAAGCACCGGCACGCTGGGAGACATAGGACGGTAGCCATCACCTTCCTCCACTGTAACCATTGGAGCATCGTTTGATGCGTCAGCGAGACGATGCCCTGCGTTGCCGACGTTGCGTTCGTCTGCAATGAGTCCGTCGTGCATTTCCTTCCACGCTGACAGTTCCAATGTAAGTCCCGTGGTAGGTCGCCGCACTGCAATACTTTGCGTCAACATGTTTTGCCAACGAACTTCCCTTCCTGTATTGGAATGTCAGTACAATTACAAAAAAATATATAAAATGCTACAGATACTTACGACGAGCGCGGAAAATGTTGCAGAGCTGTAAAATAGCAGTTAAGCCCAGCAACATGCCCACCATTATAACCGACGCGATAGCAATCGATGGAATACTGGAACCACTGTCGTCTACTGCTGGTGTAGCTTCACACGTGTCCTGCACCACAATCGACTTCCATTGCGGTGACTCACAAAAGGCCACACAAACGCAGTCGTTTTCACCAACACAATACTCAGTCAGATTCGTCTTGCCCGAATAAGCTCCAAGAAGCTTGTCAGAGCGGCATTTCGTGCACGTGGCGTCGTCCAGTTCACAGTAGGTCGTATTGGTCGATGGAAAATAATGCGCCGCGCTGTCCGAATACACCCGTCGGTAGTCCAGTGTGTAGTCGTATTCATCGATCTTCGAGCAGTATCCTCCCGGTGTGATAGTGCACTTCTGTCCACTGTAAAGTGCCGTGTTCAGACAATCGTAACAGGTCCGTGGAGTCTCACACAAGGTCGAGTTCTGGTACCACATACACTCGTCATCGGCCGCGTACGTATCTTTGGTAACTGGTTTTGTTAAATTACTGGAAGCCGAAGTGTCTGCAGCCAATGCTGACGACGAATTGGCAGCTAATGGACAAGTTGTGCTCTGGTCATTCTCCTTTAGCAGAGCTGCGAGTCTTGCCAATGTATCATTCCACCAGGACTCCGACTCACAAATTGCTATACAGACGCAGTCATTGGTGCCCGTGCAATACACTGACGGGTTGTTATTCCCGACTGTGAACGTTGTTTCTTGACAGGAATTGCAGACGGAATCATTGGGTTCGCAGTATGTTGTGTTCACCTCTGGGAAGTAATTGTAATGAATTGGGTATGTGAAGGCAGACTGTGGACGTCGATAGTCCTCTGTGTAGTTATAGGCAGAAATGTTCTCACACAGTCCAAACGGTGTCAGGACGCATTCCTAAATAGAGGTAAGTATTTTTAGATACTTCCAAGATTCCCTAACTGATACCATAATAAATCACGGACGTACCTGGCCATTGCTCAGAGGTGTGTTGAGGCAGTCGTAACAGGAACGAGGCTGGACGTAGCACGAATCACTGTCCGTCACCTGCTCCCAGGCGCAGTCGCTGGCCGTCACGACGCCACCAGCGCTCACTTCATTCGAGGAGGACGAGGATGAAGAGCTCGACATTCTGCGGGGTAGAGAGCAACTGAGCCGGTCGAGAGAGAGCGCTCTGGCCACTAGTGAGCATCTGACTGATACGCAGTTCAACCATGGATTGTTTTGAGGTCGTGATAATAAATTGATTACTGTTTATTCATTCATGGAGGTAGTCAGGACTATTATCTTGCACAGGGTCTTCATAAATTGATGATGAATTTATTGTGATCAAGTAACCAGAAAATCGGCAAGAAGAGTTTCTAAAAAAAGAACTGACAAAGGGCATTACGGATACTCTGTCATCTTTATAAAACTTTTTTTCTGGGCTTTGGGGTGTCGACAGGATATATATGAAAAATAATGAAATATATGTGGTTCGGCCGTCTTGAATACCTTATCAGGAGGGCGCTGAAATCGCTGCTTGATTGCACTTCAATGCATTTTAAATTGGGCTGCGATATGGCTATGTGATCCTCCGCTCGAACCCACGAAACCAAACACCACCCGTTCTTTCTTGATGTGCTTCGCGCGTTTTCGTTGTGGTCACCGCGTCGTTGAATCGAATGAGCACTCGACTACAAATCGTCGTCCCGAAAGAGATTTTATGTGAACATTCCCCGTCATTTGATAAGCATCATATACACATGTACCATGAAAACGATGAAGCCTTCAGATTACGAACTGAACACCGGTTCGTACACATGAATTTACAGTCGTTGGCGCTAGAACACTTCGAAACAAACCAACAAACAAATTATTTTCCTTTGAATTAATTGCGATCGTGTCCGGCAGGAGTTGCTCACTCGGACCTTGACAACTTAACGCTGGCGTTGTCGTCAACGAAGCTTGTGCCACTCGTTATTGGACAGCCTCACTTCTTCGTCAAGTAATTAAGTTGACTTCCTTGGGGTTGTCCGAGATAGCCTCCGGCTCGTTGGTCATAACGCGCGCGAGCACCCCGAATCGGTCGGGATCCCCGTTACCTTTTATCAGCTTTCGCTTCGTGATTCCTTCATAGTTACGACGTCATGGCGGTCAACGCGAGAGGAAAACTATTCCTCGACCATTGTCCATTTTGAGTTTTGGCTTCCATCGACTACACTGTCCACCCTCCCATACCAATTGGGTATCTAGTCACCATGAAGCTGTCATCGTCCGTCGCCCTCCTTTCCACTGCAACTGCACTTGCACTCGCCAATGCCGACGAATACTTCACTGGAGATGGTACCGCCTACACGCTCGGCGACACCAGCTCCGGAAACTGTAACATGATGTCGGCTCTCAACTTCGCCACCACCGACTACGCCGCTTTGAACAACGAGCAGTGGAGTGGTCTACAGAACTGCGGCCGCTGCGCTGAGGTGTCGTGCGCCGACAAACGCTGCGCTGACCAGACGAAGTCTGTCGTGGTGCAGATTCTCGACCGTTGTCCCGAATGCAAACATGGTGACCTCGATCTGTCGCCGTCCGTCTTCAAGACGCTTACCGGATCCCACCCGTCCCGGTACACTATCAAGTGGAAGTTCGTGGACTGTCCGGTGGCTGGTAATGTCAACTATTGCCTGAAAGGAGGCAGCAACAACTACTGGATGGGTGTGCAGCCAACCAACTGTGCTACGGGTGTCACGAGTCTGAAGATCAACGGCAAGGCAACAAAGATGCTGGACGGCGCTTACTATTACCTGTTGGACGGGTCAGGTACTGCTGTGGCGGATCTTTCGAGCGTCACGGTGTCACTGACCGACATCAACGGTGCGTCCATGACGGACAAGTTGTCCTTGAATGCTGGTTCCTGCACAAAAGGTGCCAGCCAGTTTCCTTCGTCTTCGGGTGGATCAGTGCCCACAACACCGACGACAACACCGTCGACCAACACGTCTGCTCCAACAACGACTCCAACGCAGACTCCGACTCCAGTGACGATATCTCCCACGATGGCACCCACGCAGGCCCCAACCATGCAACCGCAGACACCTAGTGTCGCCACACCGCCTCCAATGTCTTCCTCACCGACGCCTGCTGCTACGACTGCTTCCCCCACCCAGCAGCAAGAGCAACCAGAGCAGCAGGAACAACAACAAAGTCCATACCAAAACAACCAGAATGGACAGTGGGGTTCCCCCTACCAAAATCACCAGCAATGGGGTTGGTATGGTCATTAACTCCCACGACCACGCGGCAGCGAAGGAACTGCCAGAACAAAAGCATGGATCCACCGCCACACACGGTACATTCACTGCAACGTAAATCTCTGTCAACATGCGTATTGATATGTAGCGATCATTATGCATTTGAATACACGTCTTCCTTCCTACGATCGTTATACATTTGAATACACGTATTCTTCCCAAAATGAATTCATTGGACTCCAGGTAAGTTTCATCAACTCGACATCACGATCGCAGTGAACCCAACCTGTGAGTGTATGTTGAACGCGGCACCGCTGCTGCGCGCAACGCACACAACACGGTCGTCGCATCGAGTGAACACTTGAGGTAGTGCATTCGTTTGAGCTCGCCGCGAAAGAAGCCTTGCGCATGCAACCGTAGATTTCGCTAAATGGAGAACATACATGAACACAGTATGTTGTCGCGGTACGATAAGACTCACCTGTAACGCTACCAACAATTGACTATCCTACCTGATTGAAAAGCGGAGGATAGAGTGTGGAGTTCACTAAAACTGTCCACGTGACGTAAAGGAACAGCAGTTGTGATGCAAAGCACGGGATGCTGGAACCCATGTGGCCACGGCGGCCAGGCCACCACACAAACAGTAAACTATGTGGCTCAGTCAGGAATTTTCTACCCGAACGAGCGTATCGCCATAGCTGAAGAACGAGAGCATGAAGTCGTACGCGGCGTTCGTGTTACTCGCCACCGCAGCCACGTTGGCTGCGTCCAACCCCAACCAAAACTACCAGGGAGACACCACAGGTAGCTACAGTTCTGCCAACTCGAGCGTTGTCGGAAGCGACTCGGACGAAACCCCGGCACCTACGATGGTGCCGACAGCGACACCTGCTCCATTTACACCTGTCCCCTCCACGACGCCCCCTGCGACGGAAGCTCCTTCAACCACGCAGCCCCCGCACTCATCAAGCGGTAGTGACGCTGCTCAGCACGGAACTTCGGTCGCTGGAAGTGCGGAAGGTATGGAGACGCCTTCGCCTACGCCGCCTGTGACCTTGGCGCCGGAGACGTTTGCGCCGTCGACTACGTCTCCTCCGATCGAGTCACACGCGAGCTCTTCAAGTGGTAGCAACGGGCAGACGCAACAGGCTTCTACATCGAAGAGTGGTAACGGAGATTCCTCAAGCTCTGGACACGTTGAGACTCAGTTGCCAACGATTCCACCGACTTTTGCTCCTCCAACGACGGCTCCACCCGTTGACCAGCACTCTGGCTCGTCAAGTAGCCCGGATGGCTCTCAGACCACGCAGGACTCGACCACTGCTAGTGGAAGCGAAGCTAAACAGCAGAATTCAAACCCTGGAAGCGGTGATAGTGAATCGACTGAGGTGCCAACGATCCCTCCCACTTTTGCTCCTACAACAGCTCCACCAACCGAGCTACCAGGCTCATCAAGTCACCACGATGACTCTCAGGAATCGAGCGGAAGTGAAGTTTCCCAGCACTCGAAGCCCGGAAGCGCTGATAATGAAGAGACGGAGGCGCCAACGAATCCTCCGACTAGTCCCCCCTTAACGACGGCCCCACCCACGGAGGAACCGAAGGGAAGCCACAGTTCTCAGCAGGGGTCATCCTCTGCAAGTGGCAACAACGAAACTCAAGCTTCTAAAGAGTCCTCGAACTCCAGTGATCAGGACACGACGCAGCACCCGACGATGCCTCCCGAGACGACAGCTCCCCCAACTGAGCAGGTGACCTCATCAAGTGGTTCTCAACCGATTGGCCAGAACTCACGCTCTGGAAGCTTTGAAGGCCAGACGAACGAACCAACGACTCCTCCGACGTTCGCGCCGTCAACGACGGCTCCCCCGACCGAGCAGCATAAGAGTTCAAGTGGAAGTAAAGAATCTCATGAGAATTCAAATTCTGGAAGCGCTGAGAGCCCCACGACGACGCCACCGGCTCCTGCCACTACCGCCCCGAGCACCGAAGCTCCTTCAGTCACGGAGCAGTCGAGCACTTCAAGCAGTACAAGCGCTTCTCATAGTGACTCAAACTCGGGAAGTACTGATGATAAGAAGACGCAGACACCGACAATGCCTCCTACGGTTACAAAGACCCCCGCGACGACAGCGCCTTCCACCCACAAGCCTTTGCCCTCGTCTAGTGGTAGCGA
>NW_008649016.1:645031-648147 GCF_000247585.1 Phytophthora nicotianae INRA-310 | reverse complement strand
CTTTCCTGCTGCTTACACAGAACAGACCGTCCATCAATAAACTCCCGTTTGCCGCCGACTCTGTAAACTCTGTACCTTGATGTCAAAGCAGAGCAGAGACTTGTTGAAAGGCAACATCGACAATCGCAACGCAGCGACGCTACCATTCTCAATCCCCAGCGGGTCACAACGCACTGGCGGTGGACAAGCCCTTGGCCAAATAGGTTGGGCAGCACTTGACAGAGTGCTTGCAAGTTCATTCGAGGTTTTGCCTTCTATCAACCACATCTCGACAACCTGGCAGCGATGAAGTCAACCTTATCCTTTGGTCTCCTCGCCACAGCGACCACATTCGCTTTCGCCAATGCCGACGAGTACTTCACTGGAGATGGTACCGCCTACACGCTCGGCGACACCAGCTCCGGAAACTGCAACATGATGTCGGCTCTCAACTTCGCCACCACCGACTACGCCGCTTTGAACAACGAGCAGTGGAGTGGTCTACAGAACTGCGGCCGCTGCGCTGAGGTGTCGTGCGCCGACAAACGCTGCGCTGACCAGACGAAGTCTGTCGTGGTGCAGATTCTCGACCGTTGTCCCGAATGCAAACATGGTGACCTCGATCTGTCGCCGTCCGTCTTCAAGACGCTTACCGGATCCCATCCGTCCCGGTACACTATCAAGTGGAAGTTCGTGGACTGTCCGGTGGCTGGTAATGTCAACTACTGCCTCAAGGGCGGCAGCAACAACTACTGGACGGCCATTCAGCCGACCAACTGTGCTACCGGTGTCAAGAGTCTGAAGATCAATGGTCAGGACACGAAGATGCTCGATGGTGCTTACTATTATCTGCTTGATGGCGCGGGCACGTCCCAGACCGACCTGTCGAGCGTTTCGGTGTCGCTAACAGACATCAACGGTGTGTCTATCACGGACAAGGTGTCGTTGAGTGCAGGTTCATGCACGAAGGGAACCCACCAGTTCCCGTCGGGTGGCAAACCGTCAAAACCTTCGACCAACACGTCGACCCCCACCACTGCACCGAAGCCTACCACGGCCACCCCGACGATGGCCCCGACGGCGGTACCGACCAAGGCTCCAACAAAGGCCCCAACTGCCACCAAAGCACCGACGCCCACGACACCTGCCCCTGTCCCGACCACCTCGACGCCGACGACGGATGCCCCTGCAACTACGGCTCCTACATCTACCACGCCGTCAGGTTCAGGTGAAGATGGCTCACAGACTCAACAGGACACTGGTTCTTCCAGTGGAAACGACGATGTGAAGCAATCATCCCAGCAGGCCTCGAACTCTGGAGACGAAGAGAGCCCGGAGCAGAGTATTGAGCAGGGCCCTAGCTCGGAGAGCAACGACGTGGAAACCCAGGCTCCGACCACAACTGAATCGCCCGATGTTCCTGCTACGGTCGTGCCTTCAGCGCCGTCGTCATCGGCTTCGCAACAGTCAGGCTCCACGCCTGAAGACGACGAGAACCAGTCACCTGAGCAGCAGCAATCGACTGCGGCAAGCGAAGACGGCAAGATCGAATACTCGACATCCGAGCCAACGCTTCCCCCCGCCCCGTCGACGGACGTCCCTCAGCAAGGCGAGACGGAAACCTCTTCCTCGGCGTCTACCTACATGGACTGCGGCAGCTCAAACCACCCCTATGAGCAGAGTCCAAGCTCGTCCAACAACGGCAACCCGATCCAGGATGATACCGACAACTCCACACCGATTCAGCAGTCGGGTTCCACGGCCCAGAACGATGAGTCTCAAGTTACCCAGCAGGATCCCGACTCTGTGGATAGCAAAGGCTCCACGGCCCAGAACGATGAGTCTCAAGTTACACAGCAGGATCCCGACTCTGTCGATAGCGAAAGCTCGACTGTCGACAATACCTCAGGCCCGGTTACCGGCGATCTCGATATGGTGGACGCACAGTCCGGCCCCACTGACGAGGACCAGACTGTCCAACAAACATCAAGCGATGTTGGTGCGGATGCCAACTCCGAGACCCCCGAGCAGACTAGCAATGAGGACGGCGAGGTCGAGACCCCCGAACAGGAATCGTCGAGCGGCAATATCGAGCCTACGGATACCCCTAGCAGCACCGGAACTGCCAACTGCCCTATGTAAGCAATCACCTGCATCGTACAGGTAGAACCATTCGTGTCTAGTAGCTCTACAAGTAGAACCGGCATGCTTATTGCATGGCCCAACCAGTCGTACCGGTAATGTCATTAACATGTCAAGTGTTTACCACACCTTCACAGTCTAAAAAGTGTCGATGCATTGAGCTGTTCGTCCTGCAAGCCACTCGATGGCCAAAGGATTGGATGTGGCGATCTTCCTGTCGACAATTGACGTGCCTGTCAGTGCCAGCAGATGGAGGACACTATGCCAACTTGATGGGGTGACCTTGTGGCTACTCCTAGCCGTCCACCTGGCGTGTCTTATCCATCTGTCCATCCAAGACAAAGAGTGCCCCGAAGAGAGAAGTGCAGCTCTTTACCCGAAGATCCATCAACGAATGCCCCTCGCTTTGTCCTCTGTGCCCCAAGAAATGAGCCACCACATGGACAGTCGTGATAGCGCGTGGATTCGGCTCTGCATGGGTTAACCTTTGCGTTGGGACCACCGTAGCCCCATCGACAAGCCTGTTCGTGTATCAGTGTTGACCGTTTTCCAAGGATTCTTCCCTGAACTTCACGCTCGACAAGCTCCGAGTCGTCATCCACCGAAGACATGTACCGCAACTTGACCAGCACCGCCGCATGTTCAGCCGTTTCGGTACGGAGCGCCGCGCCGTCTGGAAGTATTGACAGGCACATTTCGGTCCGCGGCACCAGCTGGGCGCAGCCTGTCCAGCCGGCAGCCCAAGACGATCCAGCGGCCTTATGATCCCCTCCTCTCTCTTCAGACAGGCAACTCTCTGCCTGCTCTCTGCGTAGGAAGCGGCTTTCATGTCGTCCTCCATTCCCGCATTTGCCGTCCGTCGAGCAATTGAAAAACTCGAACGTCGGACTCCATTCGCGTCGCCGGACAGTTATCATTGACAGTATTTTCACTAGTATGAAGTCGTTCTCATTGATCGCGACGGCGATTACCCTGGCGGTGACCAATGCCGACGA
>NW_008649016.1:630880-643436 GCF_000247585.1 Phytophthora nicotianae INRA-310 | reverse complement strand
TTAGCTTTTTTATCGTAAGTAAATGTTTGTGAGCGCTGTGTCGTAAATGGAGAACAAGAATCAAAACCAGTTGTCTCCATTTTCCAATTGTTCAAACGTTAACTTAAGTTAGTAGTACGAGAAGGTGAACGACGTTGTTGGATACGAGTACACTACTGTAACTCGCCAATTGCAAAATGCAACGACGAACAGCAAACCTGCCTAGCTCAAGTATTTATTTATCCACGTTGAGTGCACAGTATGGCGTATTGAATACGCATTGATGACAACGACCACAGTAGCGATGAGCGGCGTCTGTAAGAACAGCTCACGTACATTCTGTGCGTACGTGTACCAGTTCACTGTGTGCGACTTCAACCGACTTACGTGTACAGTAGCACAGCCCAAGTCAAAGCTTCCGCTCAGTCCACCCCCAACTTGGCCCTGCTAACGCTACATCGACCAGCACGAGATCTGCTGGAGGAGGAATGTTCGCAAACCGCAATCGAGTGCAGCGTGAAGAGTTACTAAGAATTTGTAAGCCACCACTGACTCAACATCCCAAAGAACGGATATGCCCGAAAGCACAGTGTTGTTCACTTCGCGCAGTCTGTGTTCGCTTACCGTTACGTCGCGGGGGCACACAACATCCCTGGTCGTTCCTTGAGCTGGTCTGCAGCGTCGGCAGCGCCAAGGTCCTGCCCTCCTTTCCACTTTGCGTTCTTGTCGCGCTACCCGTCAGAGCCCCCACTTTCCAATTCGACTTCAAACCGACAAGATGGTGGGCGTCCTGCATTACTCCGCGCTTCTGGCACTCGGTGTCACTGCTGTTTCCGCTGGTCAGACCTACTACCAGGGCGATGGCACGCCGTATAACCTCGACGCTGTGGGCAATGGTAACTGCGCCTTCATGTCGTCCTGGAGCCAGGCATCTACCAACTACGTGGCCGTGAACCAGGCGCAATGGGATGGCCTGAAGCACTGCGGTCAGTGCATTGAAGCCACGTGCATCGACCCAAAATGCAAGAAGAACACGGCGGTGATTCTGCAGGTCGTAGACCGCTGCCCCGAATGCAAGTACGGCGACTTGGACATGTCCCCGAGTGCGCTGACCAAGATCGTCGGCTACAACCCCGGCCGCATCAAAATCGGCTGGAAGTACGTGGACTGTCCGAATCCGGGCACCATCAAGGTGTGCCTCAAGAAGGGCAGCAATCCGTGGTGGGTAGCCATCCAGCCCGCGAACACGCGTATTGCCGTCAAGGGTTTGTCAATCAATGGCAAGGCTGGCAAGCTATTGGACGGAGCCTTCTACTACCAGATCGATAGCGCCGACGAGGTGCCGTTTAACAAGCTCAAGGTGGATGTCACCTCTGTCCAAGGCGACGTCGTTTCGGGCACGTACTCTATGAAGGTGGGCGAGTGTGTCGATACGAAGCAGCAGTTCTAAGGATTAACGCAGACTAGAGAGGTGTGTCAGAAATGTGGCCTACAACTATGTCGTGAAAATATCAATTGTTTCGTTTTACTGTTCGATACATGCCAACTTCTACCGCCACTGTGGTCACCACGACGATGAATGCTGGAGTTGAAGCGATATATTGGATCGACCATGAACGTAACGCGGCCTTCGTCTACAAGCTCAAACCTTTAAATTTTCGACTCGAAAGACATGTGCAATGCAGCACAAGGATGTCGTTCAGATGGTCACTCAAGCGAGGAACCGACTCCTTGCCGAAGGTGAGACCAAGCAGCGCCAGCATCCACCAGCTGCCGAATGCGTCTTCGCACATGGCGAGATGTCATTATGCCATCGTCTTCACGGTATCTGCCTCTGTAACACGAAGGGAGTTTACTATCTCACTATTGTTAATAATAACCACACTAGGTACATGTGCACACGAGGGTCATCTTTGCGATCCCACGCCTTCACCAACGTGCCAACGATCTCGCGATGCCCCAAACCCAGCTGGACGTGCGCCACACCGTCGCCGTTGATTGCGAGCGTCTTGCACTGACTTGGTCTCCGACCACCGAGACGGCGACACCTTGGCAGCCGCCGCTCAGGTCCGCCGCGCCTGCTTCTGCCATGGTCCGCCCACATGGAACACTACACTGTATTACTGTTCATGTACATGTAACTGATTCAAGTTTGACTCCCGCTGCATGTGTCCGTCCACGTGGTTTCATTGACGCCGTCGTGCTGATCGTTTTCAGCAGACGTCGAAGTTCACGTGGTTTTCAGAGCGGGTTAACCACGCAAGGAACCCATGCAAAGGCGTCGCGCGGTACGTGTCAATGTCCGATCTCCCGGACATGGCGAAGATGGTTGATCAGCGGTCCACCAGCAAAAGTTGAAGCGTTGAAGCGGATCACCACTGCTGTGTGAAGCACAGTGTAATTCACGGTGAAATCCATAAAAAAGATTATGCATCGATCAATTGAGCTGCTCGTGAACCATAGGTTCGGCGGACAGGTGTTCGCATGTTGCAAATCTTGCCCGGGTAGACTCCATCTGCACTCTCTGGACTGCATCACGCACCTGCTGACTCTCGCCTTGCTGTCTTGTTGGCGAATCAACCTGCTCACTTTCCATTTCGACGTGCAAGTCCGACATCCTCATTAGAGCTTTACTCATCAAGCAGCATGGTCGCGGCTATCCGATTCACCGCTGCTCTCCTCGGTTTCACGGCGGCATTCGTCTCCGCCGCGGACGAGTACTTTGAGGGCGACGGTACCAGCTACACACTTGGCCAAGTCAGCAGCGGCAATTGCAACTTCATGTCGGCCATTCCGAGCGCCTCCACCAACTACGTCGCGTTGAACCAGGCGCAATGGGACAACCTCGCTGGTTGCGGACGCTGCATTGAAGTGTCCTGCATTGACGAGCAATGCACCGCGAAGAACAAAACGGCGGTCGTGCAGGTGCTCGACCGCTGCCCGGAGTGCGCGCACGGTGCGCTCGACCTGTCGCCGACCGTATACAAAGAGATCACGGGCCTCGACCCCAACCGTCTGACGGTTCGTTGGCGGTTTGTGGACTGCCCGGACCCGGGCACCGTGCAGGTGTGCCTGAAGGAGGGCAGCAACGCAAACTGGATCGCTGTGCAGCCGACGAACGGCCTAGTCGGTGTGGAGAGCGTCACTGTAAACGGCGCGTCCACGAAAATGCTGGACGGCGCGTACTATTACGTCGCGACCACGTCGAACGCCGATCTCTCCGCCATAAAGGTGGCCATCACGTCGGTCAACGGCGACGAGATCTCCGGCACTTACTCGCTCACGGCAGGCAAGTGCACGGATACCAAGAAACAGTTTGGTGGTGGTTCCTCTTCCCAGTCTCAGTCCTACCCCACAACCTCGGCCCCGACACCGACGACGGCTACTCCTACTGCTACGATTGCCACGCCTTCGGCCACTTCTCCGACGCAGACGTACAGTAGCGACGCATCCGAGGAGGCTTCACAAACCGGGCAGAGTTCGTACGAGCAGGGATCACAGACCGACCAAAGCTCGCAGACTGGCAGCACAGGTCAATACGATCAGAGCTCTCAATCTGACGTGACTCAGGCTTCATCGTCTGCTTCGACGACCCCAGAAGCCACACCGGCCACCCCTGAAGCCACGCCCGCTACTCCTGACGCCACACCAGCTACTCCCGAGGCTACGACTGCCACTCCTGAGGCTACAACTGCTGCTCCTACGACTGCTGCTCCTGAGGTCACCACTGCACCTACCGACGCGCCTACTCAGTCCGGCGATACTTCCAAGTGCCGCGTAAGAAGTCGTCACCGCAACTAGGCACCTTTAGTATTCGTCTGTCCGCCCGTAGTATCCGTTCTTGTCGAGCGTTGCGTTTTCGCTGGAACACGCATCGTGCATTCGTAGCTAAGATAATAGATTCCTGGACCAACATCAAATGGTCATCTTTTCATCTCGTTGCAACGGTCCACGGTTTAATTGGATTCTCGTCGAGGTCGTTCCCACCGCTTTTCAACTGACCAGACGAAGCTCAACGACGGTCCCAGATGTCGAGGCCTGCTGCACCGTTGAAGAATCCATCGGTGCACAACCTGCAGCGTCAGAGGTTCTCGATCTGATGCAGGCAGCATCCGGTCAATGCCGTTCAAAGTAAAAACGCACCGAGACTTAACCAGCTCGTCAAGGACTTTCGTCTCGCGTCGCCACTCCGTATCATCCGTCAAGACTTGACTCAAGTGGCCGCCGTTATCGCCTTGCGGCGAGCGTCGCCTCAAGCGGCCCCAGCTGGCATTCAAGAACCGGACGCGAGTTGCTCGGCATCTTGGTCTCGGATAGATGAAGATCGAGCATGCCGAATGCGTGGTGGAGACGATCGGAAGTCCTGATCGGTCTCACTCTATGGTGGCGACGCCCTTCGAGGACGACGTCGATAACGAAGACCGTCGTCACTTTCCAATTGGTAACAGACTCAAGAGATGGTCTTCCGTACTCTTGCCGCGCTAAGCTTCACCGTTGTGGTCTCGGCCGAATACTTCGAAGGTGACGGTACGAGCTACACGTTAGGCGATATCAGCAGTGGCAATTGCAACTTCATGTCAGCCATCCCGACGGCCTCAACCAACTACGCGGCGCTCAACAACGATCAATGGGACAACCTGGCTAACTGCGGCCGCTGTGCCGAGGTATCCTGCATTGACGACCAATGCACCGACCAAACCACCACTGCCATCGTGCAAATCTTGGATCGGTGCCCGGAGTGCAGCTCTGGCGACCTGGATCTGTCACCGACAGTGTTCAAGACTATCACCGGCTCGGATCCCAGTCGTCTGTCGATCCGCTGGAAGTTCGTGGACTGTCCCAATCCAGGTAACATCGAGGTGTGCCTCAAGTCCGGCAGCAACGGATACTATGTGGCCGTGCAGCCTACTAACACCCTGGTCGGAGTGGAGACCGTGACTATCAACGGCGAAGCGACCACCATGGTGGACAGCGCCTACTACTACCTGATCGAGAGCACAAGTGATGTTGACCTGACGTCCGTGGCTGTATCGATCACGTCCGTTGAAGGTGAGACTGTGGAAGGTACCTACTCGCTGACGGCGGGTGAGTGCGTGGACACCGACCAGCAGTTTACCACTAGCAGCAGCAGTCAGACTACCAGCTCGACAACCTACACATCCACCACGACCACTGCACCAACGTCCAACACCACTACACCAGCGTCCACAACAGCAACACCTACGTCCACCACGGCCACACCAGTGTCCACTACTGCAACACCAGCGTCTACGACAGCAATACCAACGTCCACGACGGCTACGCCTATATCCACTACTGCTACTCAGACATGGGGAAGTGTTGGTGAGGACACCGAAAATTCTTTAGAGGAAGATGTGGAAGCCACTACGTCTCCTACTAGCACTACTTCAACGCCGGCTTCAACAACATCGACTCCAGTGGCAACCACGACTATTCCACCCACCACCACAACAGCTCCTACTGCAACGACAACGACCCCAACGACTAATTCACCGAAGTGCCGCGTGCGAAGCCGTCGCGGTTAATTGCTTCGAGCATATACCTCGCCGAATCAGTGTTGTTCATGCAGTAGTCGTTAACCATTAATTCAGTTTAAGGGATAAACCTTTTGTTGGGTCATCCTCGTCTTTAAAATTCTGTCCTGGTTGTTTTCGATCATCTTTTCATTCGGAGCAGCTCCATGCATCGATGTCGACTACAACAACCACACTCTACCTAGCTAATAGGATCGAAACCATCTTGGCGTTTCTAGAACCGCCACTTTTCCTTGCTCTACCAAGCACTCGTATTTATCGCCGTAAAGCAGCATCCCATTTACGAAAAGATTCCAAGTTACGCGATCTCTTCATCGAAATGATCAGCATCCCAAAATGCGCAAAACAGTTCGAATGGATCGCGTGTGGCAGTTTGTATCGCGCAATATGGGAAAGATACTATCCGACAGGTCTCGGTGGGCCCCCGACGTCCCCGCCATCGCGTCTGACTTGATCTCTTCGACTTCGCATCGACTGCTCGGATATGTCATTCCTCAATTCGCCTTGAACGTTCAACATTAAAAGTCTTTACTATGCTCAACACACTCACCATCCGTGCTCTCCTCCTGTGCGTCACCACCACGGCGTTTCCCACCGCTGCGTACTTCGAAGGCGACGGCACCACCTACACACTCGGTGGAGTGAGCAGCGGCAACTGCAATTTGATGTCTTGGAACAGCATTGCGGCTACGAATTATGCGGCACTGAACAACGAACAGTGGAATAACTTGGGAAATTGCGGTCGCTGTGCTCAAGTTTCGTGCATTGACGAAGCATGCGAAGATCAGACAGCGACTGCCATCGTCCAGATCGTAGATCGCTGTCCTGAATGCAAATACGGGGACTTGGATCTATCGCCGTCAGTGTTCAGGACTATCACAGGTTCGGATCCGAGCCGTCTATCGATCCGATGGCAGTTTGTAGACTGTCCAAACCCAGAGACCCTGAAGATCTGCCTCAAGACCGGTAGTAATGGTTTCTGGATCGCTGTACAACCAACAAATGCTGTAATAGGAGTCAAGAGCGTCAGTATCAATGGCAACACTGCGTCGATGATTAGCGGTGCATACTACTACCTCATCACTAGCTCATCAGAGGTTGATCTCACCGCTGTAGAGGTTTCAGTCACCTCCATGGATGGTCAAGTTATTGAGGGGATGTACTCGTTATCTGCAGGTCAATGCACCGACACCAACCTCCAATTCGAAACAACATCAGCAACACCCGCAACTACAAATCCAACCACTGCTCCCTCAACGAGCGCCCCAACGGTAGTGCCTACTACGACCGCCCCACCAACAATTGAGACCACAGCCCCAACAACCACGGCACCACCGGCGACAACTGCCCCAATCAAGTGCTATATGCGCCGAAGTCGTCACTGAAAACTCCATTCATGAACATTAGTCACTTATCACTTGCTTTTTAGTGAGTCCACGATGTCAGAAAACTCTGATCCACATAAACCATGACGATAACTATTCCATTACAGCGCCAAAGCACGTTAACACCACCGTATAAGATCCCTAATCAAATAAAATGCATGCAGTGAATACGATAAGCAGAGCTTGTCAAACGCTCTACTGCTGGATGAGACGATTCATAAATGTCTTGATCTGGTCTTCTCGTCACACTCAAAAACTCAAAAAGCCGGCACTTTTGCTAGCTGTCATGTTGGGTCTGCTACACAACAATACTAAAAAGTAAAAAAAAAAAGTTAGATGCACATCCACATAGTACCCAGATAACCTATGATACGTACTTGGTGCCCGTAGTCGTAGTTGCTCCACTTGTCGAAGTTTGATGTTGCGGTTCTAGTTTCGTTTGTTGCGGCTCGTAGGTGACATAACTTCGCTTGAGCGTGAGTCCATTCCGTCGAATAAACTTGGTGACCCAGTTCTCCGAGGCCTTAAACGTCGAGTCAGACCGCTGGAACATGTGCTGCGCCGTCTTGGCGATCCATTTCCTCGTCACTCGGTCTTTTTTCGCTCGTTCCTGGATCACAACCACCAAAAGTTTCTCCTCCGAGTCCTCCAAGTAGGGCTTCCTGCCTCCACCGCTGATACGTTTCTTGCCTCCAGAGTCGCCCAAAATTTTGTCTCGGTTCTTCCACCACTTGCGGAACGAAGACGCACTGACGTCCCAATTCAAAGCTCCAAAATGCTTCTCGGCACGCGATGGGATCCCTTTACCCGGACCCATAATCCACTGTATGGCCTCTTTTTTCATACTTAACGGTATGCTCTTCCGCGTCATTGCCTTAGAGGTTAAAGTTGCTGGTGCAGTTGATGTTGCCGATGGAGGTCCAGGAGTTGCTGGAGCCGGTCCAGAGGCAACTTCCACTGCCGAAGTTGCTCTTTCCAGTGCGGAATTGGTGGGAGACCCGATGGCGACTGCAGCTGCCGATAACGGCATTAAGTCCATGACGGTACTGGCAGTACCGTGGCTGTTGTCTGATTTTATCGTCTTGGGCAGCTCTGAGACGTTAGACTTGAGTTCACTAGGAGGTCGTTGAGTTTGCTCTTGGGCGCGAAGTTGAGCTTGATTCAGCGAGTGTTGCTCTTGCATTTGCATAAGCAGGTGCTCCATGGTTGGGTCCAAGGTCCCATCGGGCCCAGTTGCCGCGTTCACCAGTGCTAACACCTCTTCTGCCGACGGTGCCTTCATGACCGAGAAACCGATTAGTAGCCCCGCCCTCAAAAATGCGCGGAATGGCAGTGACTTGGTGTTTGTATTCACTACACTGACGATCCGTAGAAGTACGTTTTAGTGTTTTATACATTAAATATTTTGTGAAAAGTCACTAATAAGAGAAAAGATATTGAAGGAGAAGAAGATGGCGGCGAAGCGAGTATACACGGCGCTTTTGGTGTTGCTCCTCGCCATTACAGTGCTGAACGATTTCAGTCTAAAGGCTGTAGTGTCGGCGGGTAAGCCCAAAGCGCGCGCCAGCCACATCCTGGTGCCTACTGAGACGGAGTGCGACGAGATCTTGAAGGAGTTGCAGGCGGCTGACGATCTTGAGTCAACTTTTGCTCGTTTGGCCAAAGAGCGCAGTAAATGCCCATCGAGTCGCCAGGGTGGAGATCTGGGGTCGTTCGGACGTGGCCAAATGGTGCCCGAGTTCGATATGGTAGCCTTTGAGAAGCCTGTGGGAGAAGTCCACAAAGTTAAGACCCAGGTAAGTTAGCGAAAGATCCGTTGGTGTTCACTATCAGTGCGCCATTAGCATCGCGTGCGTCTAACTGATTCGTTTTGCAGTTCGGCTGGCACTTGGTGCTTATTACTGATCGTTCGGGGATGGGCGACGAGGTGCTCAGTGACTTGGACGACGATGATGCAGACCAGGATCGTGATCTCTAAGTGCTGGTTTTAAACGGAGACGGGAACGAAAAATTAAGGTACTCAGTCACCCACAATGTTGTGGGAGGATTCAAATGCAGTGCAAACAGAACAGTTTGCTTTTTTTTCGCGGAAGTAGCAACTAAGCTGAAAGACGAGAGTTTGCAACATGTTGCCATGATTTCTCGCTCAATGATTGCCAGTTGATTAGCTGAGCGTGTTTAGTCTGTTGCTGCACGTGCTGCTTCAGGGATGGCAGTGACGGCTACAGTTACCAACCCAACCGCTAGGAGCAGAAACAAAACTCCAAATCCACCATAAATCATCTTGTGGGCGATATTTAGTCCATCTTCCGGGTGCTTTTTGATGAACGATTGCACATCTGACACTTGTTTCGCTGAGAGCTGCGTGGGGTTCTTGCCCACTACAGAAGCAACACTGCGAAGGTCAGGATCCTGCTCCGCGAATTTCTTCATTTTGCTGATATCGGCCTCCTTCATTGGGGTAGTCTTCAGGTTTACCTTGGAGAGATCAACCGTCTTCCCCGAGGCAGTCTTCAGTTTGGTAATATCAACTTTTTGCCCCACAGGAATCTGGATTTTGCCGATGCAGAGATTCTTTCCGGATAACTTCTTCACCACGGCAAGGTTCGACGGTTTCTTGAGCATGGACTTTTGCTTGAGGGCGCCTAAAATCCCTCTCTCTTCGTTAGTTGAACCACCACTACCACCAGTTGCTCCTTTGAGGTGACGGAGCTCATTTTCCTTTACTCGGACTTTACCATCGGCTCCAGTTAAGCCTTCGATGCGCGCAACGACGAAAACGAGGAGTAGGACTTGGACACACTGGAATCGCATGGGTGGAAGCAGATTGCGAAATGATGGCCGCGTCTCAATGAAACTTTCATCGAAGTTATGCCTATCTGGAATGTTTTGTCTGACTTCTACTGCAGGAAGTATATATTATGACGTGGTGTCAATAATGGCACTTGAACATGCAGCTACATGTATAATACTGCATTACGAAGAACCACATCTATGAAGTATATCGCAAAATGGGATGACCAGAGTAATACAGCATGATGACTATTGTATGACACTTCGCAGTTTCATAAAATAAATACTTCGAAATAAAAGGTACGGACATTTTGCATGTTTTGAACGTGCAAATGACTTTTAACAGGCTAAATTCGTTTGTGAGAAATTTACGACATGCATATATAGTGCCTTGCTTGTTTTTATTTAAAAAAAAGCACAAAAACGTTTATCTCCGATTCACCAGCTATAGAAACATTTCAACAAAATCAAGTACTGCTTAACTGTTAACAGAAACTCTATTGGATCTATTGGATACATCATGCTACAACCCCTCCAAACCTCAAACTCCCACACCGCATCCAGACGCCCTAATGGACTTGAAACTAAGCACACTTACAGTCGCGTCGTCTCATATTCGTCGAAGTGTGGGGGGAAGTACGTGTATCGCTCAAGTGGCAGCGACTATACGTATCAGTATAACCGAAGTACGGTATAGCATATCCTGGTGCCTACCGAGACAATGTGCGACGAGATTTTGAAGGAGATAAAGGTGGCAGACGACCTCGAAACTGCTTTGCTCATTTGGCCTGAGAGTGCTGCAAGTGTCTGTCGAGTGACAGAGGTTTAGATTTGGCGATGTCACCACCATTGCATGGCACCCGAGTCTATGGAAACCTTCGAGAAATGATGCGTGTAATTTAGCGTAAGAGCTGAAGACGGCAGAACTCGAAAGAGGACAGAAGATCTCGTAGTCTGGCCTTCTCTTTACTGACCGTTCGGAGCGAAGAGAGCTATAGCCGAAATCTGCGAGTATTTTGTTACTTTTATTAGTGGAACGCTCCTTGTTGACAGCAGACGAACCTAGAGGCCAAAATACAACGAAAAGTGTTCGAATTTCGCTACTTTTTTTAGACTTTCACAAACTTCGTAGGTGTCAGCAGTTTATACCTTCTCACTAGCCTCTCATTTGCGTATTTTCATTGTGGTTTCGTGGCCCTACTCTAGGCACCACTGCTGATTATTCTTTTTCTTATTTTGGAGATGTATCCGTAGTAGCGCCGACGACGATTAGAGCGATCGAGGGACCAACAAATAGAAGTACAACTGCAGCAACGCCAATCAAGTTTGGAGAGAGGAATCCTCTGCTTTCCGGGTGCTTTTTGATGAGCGATTGGAGGTCCGAGACTTGTTTTGTCGAAAACTGTTTGGGGCTCTTTCCTCCTGCAACCGAAATACTCAACACATCAGGATCCTTTTCCGCCAGCTTTTTCAATTTACTGACATCGGCCTCCTTAGCTGAAATAACCTTAAACTCCGCTTTGGAGAGATCAAAAGTCTTTCCCGAAGTAGTTTTCAACTCGCTGAGATCAACTTTCTGACCCGCAGCAATCTGAATTTTGTTAGCGTCGGGCTTTGTCCCAGAAAGCTGCTTCGTCTTGTCAACTTTCGGCGGCTTGTTAAAAAGGATCTTTGACTTGATGGCGCTCAAAATCCCTCTCTCTTCGTTGGTCGAGTGGTCATCCACATCTTCTGGCCCCTTGAGATGCTGCGGTGCGTTTTCTTTCAAGTTTCGGTTGAATGTGTCCTGCGAATTCCGGATTTGGACACTGCCATCGAAGTCGGCACTGGTTAAGCCGTCGAAGTACGTAACGACGACTACCACGAGCAGGACCCTAGCAAACCTGCAACTCATGAGTGAGGAGAAATTGCGAAATGATCAGAGTGTGAGTACAGATTTAGGAGAGTTACCGTTTAAGGTGTCTGACTTCTACAAAACACTGAAAACAGCGTTATATTATGTGACGTGGTACTATTTGTGCAGAGTAAAACAATACATGTAGAACCAATAATTTCTTCGACGCATATCGCAAAATGGTATGACCACCGTCTGGTACACTGGCACGTATCGACAATTGGGATGACGGTGTTCAAAACTCTGAATTTTTAGGTCCGATGGTCTGTCGGCGAGAATCAGAGCCTAACGTATTTTACAGTAGTGCGCCAGGTGATCGTGTTTGAGATTGAAAGTGGATTCCATTCTAGTTGAATTCAGTGTATATTCTTATATCAGCACACCACAAGCTATTAGTAAATAGAAAAAATGGGCGCAAGAAATAATGTGACTGTTCTTCATTTTAACTGTTGCCCTAACCACGAGATGTCCGTATTAATCCAGGGCGGGGCGAGAACTTGCCCCTCCCTCGACAGCCAGCCACGCTTATCCGGACAGTATCTCCAGGATAGGCTCCACGAGCAAACGTTTGCCGAAATGCATTGCTATAATAGGGATGCGTTGGCAAAATCAAGGTCTGCTTTTCAGAGGCGTAGAAACCCTAGGGCTTTGTAGCACTGGCGAAATAGAAGTTGAAAGTACTACCGTAAAAGTCGGCTCCAGTGCGACAAACGGTTACAGTGCGACATCACCAAATGTAGAGTCGACACCCCTTCTTCTAGAGTATGAAATTATTCTGTTGATTGGATCGCCAGTCAAACAAATAATAAAGTATAAAATAGTACTGTAGAATAAACGATTTTTTGTGTAAGCAAACAAAAGCGCATTTCATTCATCAAAGCTTTCGTCTTCGATGTCCGAAGCATCATCGACAACAGCAGCTTCTGGCAGTGCGTGCAGGTACGTTGCAA
>NW_008649016.1:626688-630215 GCF_000247585.1 Phytophthora nicotianae INRA-310 | reverse complement strand
TTTTTAATGACTTGATTTTTACCGCTAATCGGTGTCGCACTGGAGCCGACTTTTACGGTAATAGCGAAGCACTGTTATTACGATAAAGTAATTTCTGCACAGTGAAGGTTAGTAGTAATATAATATTTGTCCTTAGAATTATGCAGCAGTGCTGTTTAGCAGAGTAAAATATTATTTTATTATAAAGTGATTTTCTTTTCTAATTTCAATTTTTACACCAGTATTAAAAAAATAAAAAAACTGGGGTGAAAACAGAAGTACAAAAAGTGGTTGTAAAGCTGAAAGTAAATGTACATATTAATACCTATTCCGTTATTCATGTTACGTCTTTTATCCATTTTTTTTTCCATTCAACTCGGTATGGCCTCCACTGGTGACTCACCAGAGGTCGCAAACGTCAGAATGCGTACCCGTCCCTTGGTTAGTTCAACGAGAGTTTGGATATTCGTGACCGTCCGTAGTATCCAATTGGATGGCCGATAATTTGACTACGGTTAACTGAAATCTGACCAAGATGATAGAGTGATCATTTGTCACTCTATCATCGCTGTGTGTGTAGTACGGTTAACATCCAACTCTTGAAGTCCATTTTTCGTTTGAAGCCCTTCACGAGCTCTGCCATGGTCTACATACCTCATAGAAAATGGACACAGCTTTGGGATCCATCGTTGGGCTCACACGAGGGTCAAGCACAAACGGGAGAAGCGTGAGTTGCAGTATTTTCAAGCTCTTGCTTATGGACAACTTCACTCCTGAAAGCATAGAACTACTTGTTCTAGGCAACCGCGCAACAATGATTCAATTCCCTTTACACACAATGACGTTGCAGACATTACAGATAAATACTCTTCTGTGCGTGTTGCCGTGGCATGGAGTTATACTCACGGTGTATTAAAAATATGGATGCCGTGTGATCCCACTGATCAAACCATTCCCAGATGGAAAAGCGCACTTCACAAACTCCAATATTGGCAAGCACTATCGCCTTACGGGTCCCAAAGTCGCAAAGCGGTCATGGGTCGTGATCACATTGGCCTCACTTTGGAAATGAATCTGAATAACTAAACACAATATATGAGCAGACCAGAGAGGCTTAGTCGGTGAATTAGGAGAGCTGTGCAAGACCCAGCAGTATCGATATCGTGAGTTGGCAGCCAAGCAATCGCAAGAAAAAATGATACTCTCTCTCTCATGCCTTCTGGAGAGATTTATAGACTAACGCACATCTTTCGCGTGACAAGCTGGAGTTGCATCTAAAAGCTCGGGAGAATAATCCAACGTTACGGTCTCTTCCAACTACGCATCGAGATGCACTCGATGTGCTCGATCATCTGCTTAATTTTGTGTATTCGGATCGCGCCGCGACATTGTGGTACGTATTGTGGGGTACACCTATGGTAATTAGTTTTGAGCTGGTTATTTTTGTACTTTTAACTTGCAAAATTACTATTTAAATCGGATATTGGTGGTTACATCTGGCTAAAACTATAATATCGAAAAGTCTATTTGGCTAGTTTTACAATTATATGCTTGTATTTGTTGGTGAATCCCAGTGTCCGATCCTAAACACATAGGTAACCGAGTCAACTGGCGAATTCAAGCGCTAAGTCATGAATTTGACCGTCAGAACTCAACCTCAATTGCTACAAAGTGATGAAGAGATCAGATTTGAAGGTTTAGCTCAGCGAACGACGGCTTCTGGGCTACTTAAGTATTGGACAATTCCCACACCAAAAGTACTGAATCAATTGTGTACAATGGGATTGACAAGAGTCAATCTGTAGCAAAAGTGAATTATACATTGCCGCCTTTTTTTGTCTCAAATTTCACTAAATGGGCATTATAACATCCAGAAAAATGAAATATCTCCATTTATCTAAATTTTGTGCTAGTCTCCGTCGCTTACTTGGACTTCTTATCTCCTAGACGCTCCGTGCAGAGCAGTACATACCACCCGAACTGAGTCTGCACCTTGGCGAGCTTGCCCACTTCTCCTTCGAACACCATCTTGTCAAACTGCGGCACCATCTCGCCACGTCCAAACATGCCCAGGTCTCCTCCCTTCTTGCCCGAGGGACAAGTGCTGTGCTTTCCTGCCACTTCCGACAATTTCGTCTTTTTGTCCTCTGAAGCGTCGATCTTGGTTGCCTGTAGAGGAGGTCACTCTGAACCTGCAACCGAAGATGAAAGTTGCTTTGAATGAGCAAAAAAAGTGTAAAACGACAAGATCTAGTGTAAACTCCCCAATTGAATACGTGTTCACAGGTAATTTTAGTTTGCTATGAGGCAGAACGAGGTGGAACCGCTTGTCCATCCTTGGACGCTAAACATGCATCATTGCTTGGCCAGAGCTGTAATGTGGTCACTGCTTCGATCGCTTGACATCGGATTTGGGGTGCCAATGCAAAAAGAAAACCTAAAATAAGCCCGAACTCGAATCTTAAAATTAGATTTACATGCGATATATTTTCGAATTATTGCCTTCTTGCATCGCGGCTTTCTCAGCCCTTAGCTTTGACGACGAGGCTTAGTTCGACGAGAAGAAGCTCTGTAGTTCGCAGACCGCGGATAATCCAGCAGGTATGCTAGATATATCGTGATGCTTTTGGATTTTGCGGCATCGTTGAACCGATAGAGTTACGTGTCTAAGTACCAAGACTCTTGACACCCCGAGTGCAACAGTTGCTCGAGCTAGTTGAGTTCGTCGAGAATTGGAAGCCAAATGCTTCGTCGCCAATTAAAACTTCGTCGCTGATACGAGCATCGTCGTCCAGTTCATTAGCATCATGCATCATTGCTGCAATCCCGACCGGTATTACTCTCTGTCATTTGCCAAGCCTTTATAATTACTCTAAATACTCGACATCACTGTCGTACTCTAAAGCCGAATACCGTCACGCGAATCTACGAACCTCTTGGCGCTTGGAAAAATCTCTTGCTTACACTCACGAATTTGAAGTTACTAAAAGATCACCTCCCAGTCCATATGATTTTTGGCTTCAGCATGAACATCTCTCATCTGCTGTATCATGTTGATCTGCCAGTTTATGAGCATTAATTCCATGACTAGCTCACGCTAGCAGCATTGCTTCTGAAATTTTATAGTTCTCTGCACTAGCCTTGATCTCGTTGATGAATGAATAAGAAAAAGCATAATATCTTAGTGCGAGATTCACAATAGAGGGGTTCCGGTGGAAAGTCCAGTACATATTGGAATTGAGCAGGAAGTGATACATGACTTGAGCGAGATAAGCAATCTGCATACGTCCGTTCTGGCATCGGTACGCCCAAATTTGGGTTAGCAACACGGAGCGTTTGGATAACATTACCTGGTAAAGGCTGATGATACCCATGAGTAGGATTTCAATAGCACCTGGTAACATACTCAGGGCTACGCTGTCTGCGTATCGACTGCGAAATACACTGATAATCTGAATGACGCGCGTTGGATCGGCCGAACTGAGGGAGTTCGTGTACTCCCATACTGTGTTGTACATATTGTGAACACACACGTCGCCAGTTGAACA
>NW_008649016.1:614551-625788 GCF_000247585.1 Phytophthora nicotianae INRA-310 | reverse complement strand
AATCTACGGAATGCCCGCTATGCGCCACAAGCCCGCACATAGAGGACGAGAACACGAGGTTGTCGCAGATCGACACAAGTATTGCGCTGTCAGCAAATACCATAGACGCTATCTTTGGAGGGGAAGACCCGGATGCATCGCCATGCGTCGGTCAAAATGATGCTGGAGAGCCTGTGACACCGACAAGCACGAGACGAAGAGATACCGTCACCGGGGCGGTGGCGCGAATAAACTCGGGAGTTTTTTGTGGCTCGGTACAAGGGGATGTGAACATCATGAAGGACGAGGATAATGCAGATGAGTACGAGAGCATGGACTCGGAGTCGGATGGCTGTGGATCAGATGACGATGGTGATGTTGTGTTCAGGTAAGTTGATAATGACTTGTCATCCGATGAAGAAGAGGCGCCTCATATGGATGCAGCTTTTATTGATTGCTTGGGTGGTTCTCTATCTATCGAAGACATGAGCCCAGACACAGTACGTTCCATGGCATGGACCCCTGTATCCTCCGAGTACGAAACCGACAGCAACGCGTTCAAGGGTATGAGGAATCAAGAGGCTAGACCAGTGGAAGCGCTCCGTGCTAAAAAGGACTCGCAATTGGAATTGCTATTCTATTTTATGCCGACGAACCTGTGGACATTCATCACGAGCGAGGCAAACCGATACAAAAGGTCACACCTCGAGGAAAAGGCCCGTCAAGAACGCGCACGGCTTATTCGTGAAGGGCGTAGCGTACCAGGCCAATCGCTAAGGGATGTTCGCCGCCGCATACGAGTCGAACCTGATTACGTACCGCGCGAGGTTCTTTGTGTCATGGGTTTATTTGTAGCCCATATGCTCAGTCCAACCCGTCCGTTTTTAGATCATTGGGCTATGGCTGATGATGGCGCGCTTTCGGCGGGGCGGTTTGGCAATTTTATTCCTCGAAATCGCTGTACTTCTATCCTACGAGACCTACATTTCTGCAACAATGACACAGCAAATAAGAGGGACAAGTTGTGGAAGCTGCGAGCTATAGTTGACGTTCTTCAAAGGAAATTCCTATCTGCATGGTCAGTGACTAACATCATCTCATTCGATGAAGGTGTGCTTCCAGCAACGTTCAAACGCAACGGCACCCGAATGTTTATGCCGGACAAGCTGCATCGCTATGGCATCAAGATGTTCATGACGTGCGACGCAGTGTCTGCTTACTGCCACAGGTGCGTTATTTGTTTATAACTTTTGCAAAGTCGTAAGTTGCGACTTGATGGTCTGACACGTGCATTATGTTGTCACTTACGACTTTAGATTCGAGATATATGTAGGCAAGCGTCAAAACCATGAACGTGCAAGTCAGGCGTTTGATCACAAGACAGGAGCAGCGGCCGTAATTCGAAATTTGAAGGCTGTACTGGATGAGAACGACTCCGGATTTCGTATCATTATTGTCGACAGATTCTACACCTCACTCGCGCTCGCCATCCAGTTGCTTTCCATGTCGATCTACATGATTGGAACAATCATGACGTCGAGGCTGGGGTTTGACAAGAATGTCGTTGAACGACGGAAGACAAGACCAGCCACAGTTGAGCGCGGGTCATTCAAGTTCTCACGGTCTGTCGCAGTGCCCACCATGGTTGCATGCCACTGGTGGGACCGCAAACCAGTGCACTACCTGGCCACCAGGGTGTCAATGACCGAAGATAGCATCAAGAGAAACCTGAAGGCGGTGGGTCAGGCGACGTTCGGCTGTCCTAAACTGGTGACCGATTACTAACGCTGGATGGTCGGAGTTGATGTGCACGATCAACTCCGCCTCCAAACGTTCTCCGTCCAGACTTCTTTTAGGTTCTGGAAGTATTATAAAGGACTGTTCTTAGGTCTTTTTGATCTAGCGCTTGTCAACGCTTATCTGACACACAAGGAGGCCTGTCACCTTGACGGTGTCGCCCCTATGAAACGCGTGGACTGGTACAAGATGCTGAACAAGCAGCTCACTGACGAAGACTTCAAAACATCAGCGCCAAGACCGTCTCCGATCGCGCCCAAGCGTCGCCGCAACACTTCCCACGTCGTCCACAAGCAGCTTGATGACTGGGTGATCGTTTCGGGCGTTCAGAAGCGTCGCCAGCGCTCCTGCAAGGTGTGCTCTCTGTATCGAGGTGAGCAGAAGAAAAGCTACAAGACTACTTACTACTGCGAAGACTGCTCGCAGGGCGATACAAAGTGCTTCCTCTGTCCCAAGGCGCGCAGAGTTACGGATACAACGTGTTTTCAAGTGTGGCGCGTCAATTCCGAGTCACCTGGGTAGGCGTGTCGTTCTGCGCCGTGCACGCAAGGCTGCTGGAGTGCGAAAGAAGACTCGCCGGGAAATCCTGTCTGAGGAGAAGGAAGATATATAGTGGGTCTTTCGTACAGTTTCTAGTAATGCTAATGCATTTTGTTGAGTTTCATTTGATTGCTGTGATGTGTAGCTCCGGTTATAACTGTGTTTGTGGGTTATAAATCCGATCACATACGATCGGCTAAGTTGTATCTGCGAACTTGTAAGCTAGTGATGCTGAGGTACGTCGTAAGTGTTACGCCGTAGAAATCAGAAATCTCTTCATAACTTATAGTCCCATCTTAATGACCAGCCGAGTGGAAAGGACGGGTTGATACAAATTCCTAGATAATTGTATGCTGTAAGTTACGACGTAAAATAAGGCGGCTTGAGACCCGAATTTGCGGTAATAAAGGGGTTAATGTATCGCGAAATTGTAGGTAGACTACTGCTCTCGATCTCGTACGGAAACTGCTTAAGTCGATCGGGATCCACAGATAGGAGGTCTTCTCCGTTAGTTGCAAAGGCTAATTTTATGCCTACAATCCCCTGGTTCGGAATATCTGGACGACAGTCAGCATAATCCGGATACGTGTTGAAGTCAGCAACTGAGATGGAGGAATAATCTGCACTGTTTTTGACCGCCTGGAATTTGTGAAGACGCAGCACTAAATCCAACGTGATTCACACCTTTCTTTCCGCTCCGTTTCATCTGTGGTGCCAAGGACAAATTCAGCGTGTTAACCACGCGTAATATCCCTTCTGCAGTGCTACCAATCGCAACGTTTGGTGTGACGGGGTCACACAGCACCTTGTGCAGAGGAAGTTTATTTCCTCTAGAGTATACAAACTCTAAGTGAACGACCGTTCACGTGTCCCTGGTCTGAAGGGGACGAAGTACTCACTTGAGAGTACGATTAAGACTGAATGTATTTATAGGTAAACTTAGCTTGGTATCTAATACAAACTATAAGTTACCTATACTGAATCTAGGTAGATATGCAATGATTGGCTCCTAGAGCCCCTGGTACCATGTACCAGGTATCTCAAGAGTGACTGGGCACTCTTCATGTAACTTGGGTACACTTGGGGTATTGTACCTCGTTACATTTGGAGTGCCCCAGTCGTTCACAGCTCCAATTGCGACTGAACACATGGCCCCATCATTATCCAGTTTATCTGCGAGCGCTATTTCTAACTTGCTGTAGTCCCCGGCAGCCGAATCCGCTTGGCTCTCCTGTAATATCAGCCCGCTTTCTGAAATGTTTTAAATTAAGAAATAAGAAAAAGAATTTGTAAAACACAATTTATGTAGGGGCGATGTGGTGTCCAACTTGCATAATGAGCCCTCTTTTGGCGCGAAAATCGACGCGCGCTACAAAATATACTGCTTAATATTTGTACGTGAATGAAAAACACGCCCGCTCCGCACAGCCCCAAACATAGTCACAAACAAATTCGCTTCATCAAGCACACAAGCTCCCAGCCACAACTCCCACCAAATTGAAGACCACCATGGCCGCCGTCCAGTCACCATCGCCCTACCAGTATCATCTCTCAGACGAAACTCTATTCGCCGTTACCAAGGTGATGGAGGTGACGTGCGACGAGGAGACGTGCGCGCGGTGGTGCATGGAGGTAGAGCTTATAGACAAGATCAAGCTGTGCCCCCAGTGCAACGACCCGATGAAACCCTCATTCAAGAGGCTACGCTGGCACTGCTACCGCCGCATCAACCACGAAGAAGGCAAAGAGGTTACTCGGAGCATGCTGTCCAGCTCCTTCTTCAGTGAAGCCAAGGTGGGACTTCACCGAGCTGTGCGTCTACTGCTAGCATGGTGCATGCAGCTTCCCCATGACCAGGCAGGTGAGCTGGCCGATGTCTGCGCGAGAACTGTGCACACTTGGTACGCGTTCTGTCGATCCACCTGTTCGAAAGAGCTTCTCAAGGCAGAATTCAAGGTAAAGAATGCGTTATGTTGCTCAATGTTGCAGTGCCATGTTAAAGTTGCTTAAAGTTGCTTCTATGGTGTAGATTGGAGGCGACGGACATATCGTTGAGATTGATGAGACCAGTCTGGCCAAGTAGCGTAATTAGAATCGTGGTAAGCATTAACAAGAGTTTTGGTTATTTGGAGGTGTTGAGCGTGTTACAGGCCGTTGGTTTGGCCGAGTCGTCTACGACAAGCGCACGAAAGACACGCTTCTCCCAATAGTCAAACAGTTTATTAAACCTCGGCAAGTTTTTTATTTTCATTTGTACAATTATTGTGGGCTTTTGGTAATTTCAAATTTAAACTACTAATTTGTATTTTTTGTAGAACCAAAATTATGTCCGACATGTTCGCTACTTACGTGTGTGAGCGTGGGAATAAGCTGCATACGCTGGAAACTAACAGAATGCTCCTGAACATGGAATATACTCACAGCTAGTCAACCACAGCCTTAATTTCGTGGACCCCATCACTGGAACCCACACGAGCACTATTGAGGGGCTGTGGGAGACCCGAATCAAGAGGCACATCAAGTCCATGCGCGGCATGACTAAGAAGCGACTTGACGAGTACCTGGATGAGTATCTGTGGCGATCGTGGTTCTTCCCACCAAAAAACAAGCGTGGCCAAGTACATGGGAGGGCTCGTTGTTGCCATTATCAGAAACGAGTTATTCAGTTCTGTTTTTTTTTCTTATTTCTTAATTTAAAACATTTCAGAAAGCGTTACAGGAGAGCCGAATCAGCGTTTGCTACTACTTGAGAATTCTCGTAAACCGGCATACTGATGATAGCGACGCTACCGAATGCGCTGAGCTGGATATAAACCTTGCGGCAGGAAGAGAGGCAGTCGTGGCAACCACCTCGCATGATTGAATCCAGTTGGCTGTAAGCAAAGTAGCTGTGTTGAGCCTCAAAGAAGAATGTGGAGCTGGTGAAGTAGCCGGCAGTGATACGAACAACGAGCACCACTACCGGGGCGACCACGCAGCGTCCAGCGACGCCACATACGGACAGAACCACCGATGGATGAGTGCTGCTTTGTCGCTTTTGCTCTGCATAATAATTGAAGCATCTTAAACGGATGCGAACGAACCGTCGTCGTACCAGTGCCACTCTGGTAATAAATACTACTACACTGTACCAGAAAAAAAACGCATGTCTACTTCGCGAATTGTTTTTGGCTTCTTCGCGAATGACGCCTGGAAAAGGAATGGGCAAGAGGCATTTCCGCGCACAAATCAGTTGGCGGAGTGAAAGACAACTGCGGTTACTTTCCCTTTAGACACGAACCCCAAATGGGAAAAATTGGCCGGCGAAGCAAATATGTGGATGAGTATGCCGAAGCGTCACAAGCAGCTAGCCTTGCGCGATTGCGGACATTAGTACGCGGCGGTGTAGCTTTCGATAAGGAAGAAGAACTGAGGTCAGCCGCGTGGACAGGTCACCTAGCAGTGGTGCGGTATCTTACTGATGAGTGTGGCAGTGATGTGAACGCGGCCAACGACGCTGGAGAGACCGCACTGATGAAGGCTGCCTCAAACGGTATGATAGAAGTCATTCGATTTCTAGTTAACGAATGCTCTGCTGATGTGAACGCGACGAACCGAGAGGGAGATACAGCGCTTATGAAGGCCGTTTATAGTGGCAAGATTGACGTCGTCCGGTATCTCGCTGAGGAATGCGGTGTGGACGTGAATGCTACAAGTGACGATGGAGAAACCGCAGTGATGAAAGCTGCTGAATTCGACAGATTTGATATTCTTCGGTATCTCACTGCGGACTGCGGCGCAGACGTCAATATTGCAAGCAAGAATGGCGTAACAGTACTCATTCAAACCTCAGGTTATGGTAGAATTCACGTCGTCCGGTATCTAGCAGAAATTTGCGGCGCAGATGTTAACGCTCAGGACAAAAACGGAGAAACAGCGGTGATCAAAGCAGCAGCATTTGGCCAAATTAACGTCGTCAGATATCTCGCTGAAAAATGCAACGTCGACGTTAATGCAGGAGGATTTTGCGGATACACAGCACTGATGCTTGCCGCAAACAACGGGGAAATGGAAGTCGTCTGGTATCTCGCTGAACAATGCGACGCAGACGTGAACGTTGGGAGCGATCATGGCGCCACGGCACTATTGATGGCCGCTGAAATGGGGAAGAAAAATGTAGTCCGGTATCTTGTTGAACGACGTGGCGCGGATGTGAATGCCAAGACCAACGACGGGTACACCGCAGTAACGAAAGCCTCTGAGAACGGACAAACCGAGATTGTTAGATATCTAGTCATAGAACGCGGCGCAGATGTTCATATTAAGACCAAGAACGGGGATACTGCACTTCGCGTGGCGGTTGATCGTGGATTCCAAGACATTCAGCAAATACTCATGCCTTATCTCCAACCGCCTCCCCAAGTCATAGCAAATGATTCTTCGGATGATACCGTTATTGACAGCCGATCCGGTCTTCCAATTATTTCTCCTTCTGAGATCGCGTTGATCTTCTTCAGCCAAAATGGTAATACTGGAGGTGATTTCCGTGCTAAGTGGCTAGATGCCGATGTATCTGTCAAACTATTTGTGCCTACTTCGTCTCGCTCTGCGTTCGAGAGTGAAGTTCGCCTATGGCAGCAGTTGCGCCATCCAAACGTGATCAAGATGTACGGTGCGTGCACTGCGGGTCCGAATCTGCAGTTCTTCGTGTGCGAGTACGCCAGCCAGGGATCGCTCAGTGAATTGACAGAGCCCGACCGGTTTACGGAGACGGTGATGTGGAAATGGCTGCATGAGGCAGCGCTAGGGCTCGAGTATCTTCATGAGCGGGGCCTTATTCACGGAGATCTTCGCTGTAGTAACATTTTGATAGGCAGCGATGGGATGGCGAAGCTGTCGAACTTTGGCCTGAGCAGTTCAATGAACGGAGTGTCACCGCGTACTGCTGCGGCACAACGGTGGCAAGCCCCAGAGGTATTAAAAGGAGAGACACCGTCACATCAATCGGATGTGTATTCTCTGGGAATGTGTATTCTTGAAGCTGCAACTGGGGAGAGGCCATGGAGCATGAAAGATGAAGGAATTGTCAGGTTTTCGAAATTTAGGTGGATACCGGAGGAAATTAACAATTGTTACGGGCCTTATTGCTCTCTGGAGGATAGTCGCAGCTTAGTATGGCGCATGTGCTGCCAAGACCCTCACAACCGTCTTAACCTTTCATCTGTCCGCTATGAACTTGAGCAGTTATCGATTAAAGAGAGTTGCGATCTAGCCCAACCTGAACACGAACCCTCAAGCTCATTTGATACGTACGATAGTGGAAGCCTGAACGAACTATGGCACAAGTTGTTATCACACATGGATAAATGCGGCGATATCCAGCATCACGGAATGTTGGACAACCTGAAAAAAATATGCGAACTTCTGCAAAATTCAACGCACTCGTCAGTGTTATTCGAACGATTTCATACACTTCTTACCGATTTTTATAAGATGATCAGGATGTCGCCCGAACAGGCCCGAATCATGCGACTCTCTTCGACACGTTTAACCAACAACAGTCTGTACGCTTTCGAATGGCGCGTCAACTCACTCATGGCAGCTTTGGGAGAGGCAAACGCAGGGAAGAAGAGAGAAGAGCTATGGCAGAAACAGCGGTGTGAACAGGTCGAGGGGTTTGTTTCTGGTCTGTTTGACATTTTTCTTGTGCTAAGAGATTTGAAGTCATCGGAAGAAAGGTCACTATTTCTAACGAATTTGAAGACAGAACTAGAGGATCCGCAGGGCAATTATACAGATGAACAGCGTGAGGTGTTGAAGAAGACATACGAGCAAGTTACCAACAAGCTGGAGTGCGAAGGGGGTTCTTCTCTGGTCCCGAAATGGTTCATTCCTTGGTACGAATTACTTGTTGACGAGTGGAGCAAGTTGGGCGAAGGTGGGTTTGGGAGTGTGTTCCGAGCCAAGTGGCTGGACTCCGAGGTGGTGGTGAAGCGTGTGATTTTAGCTGGCTCGGATACCAAGAACGACATGTCCATACCGGTATCCGATCTTTCCTTGTCAACGTTATCAACCTCGACAGACCCTACAGTATCTGAGGCCGAAACCAACGCAATCAAGAGAGCAGAGACACTAAAGATGTTCCAGCGAGAAGTTGTCATGTGGTTTGGACTTAGCCACCCCCATGTGATTCTGCTTTTCGGTGCCTGTCATGTCGGCAGACCTTTCTTTATTTGCGAATACGCCACCAACGGGACGTTAATCAGCTACTTGCAACGGAATCCTGATGAACTGTGGACGAAGTTACACGAGGCAGCGTTAGGCGTTCAATATCTCCACGCTCGTGTGATTGTCCATGGTGACTTGAAAGGAAACAACATCGTGATCGGTAGTGACATGAAAGCAAAAGTTACGGATTTTGGTCTGAGTTCTGTGGCGAGCAGTAGAGCCCAGCCCGTGATTTCAGCGGCGTGGCAGTGGCTCGCCCCAGAGTGTTTTTCGAGTACCAAAGCAGCTAGACCAACATTTGCCTCTGATGTCTATTCGCTGGGGATGTGCATTGTGGAAGCATTGCGTGTTGTGGAGGCAGTGAAGTCTGGAGAGGGGAATCAGTCGTGCTTACCGTGGAGAAATCTCGACAACTTCGCAGTTCGATACCATGCGTCAAAAGGGACGTTGCCATCTCAGCCCAAAATCTGCGAGGAAAGTCAGTGGAATTTGGTCAAGCGAATGTGCTCACTGGAGCCAACAAATCGGATTAAGATTTCAACTGTTGTCGATGAGCTTGCCAGGTTTGCGAATATGGACGACGACGACAACCAAGAGCATGATCTCACCCCGACAGAACATACAGAGCAGAAATCTATCCGCACAGTTACCATACAAGCAAAAAAGCTTCTGCGTCACCTACGAGCAGACGCGACTCAGGACACTGATGTCCTCTTACGCTATATGTCACTATGGAAACGTCTCGGATTGGTGCAAGGACAGATGAAGAGTCAACCTGAAGTGTGTCGTGCTGCGTTCGATTCACTCGTTACCGACGCTGGTTCCTTCACGATGGAACTACAAAATGCGAATGAATCGCTTGTCGCATTGGCTGAAATGACTATGCGGTACTATGCATTAGATCGTCGGTTGGACAAACTGTGCGAAGCATACTGCATTGATTGGAAACGCAATGATGATGATATAGCGATAAGTAGAAACTATCGACGCACATCGTCCATGCCCCGTGGACGGATATGGCGATGACGTAAATTTCGTGATAAAGATTAAGCTGTTAAAGATTTTATCTCTTGCAACACGGTAGTACTGGCTTCTCCAAGGGAGGAGGGTTTACAGCGCGGTCTCGTCTTTTATGATTTAAAAATAATACTTGTTTGTAAAGTTTGGTGACCGCAAAAAGCACACAACAGCAGGGCCCTGGTCGACTCCTAGCATTATTCTAGGATATGCCATGCCAACATCCTGGGTAGTGCGAGGCTGCGTGACACAAGAGACTTCAGCAGGGTGAAGAATATCTGTGGCGCAAGACTTCCCGAAAGCTCCAGGAACACCACCCTTTTCCACCTTGTGACACGCGAACGGACAGTCTTCGATTCGACTTGTCCATTTTGGAAATCACTACCAAGCACGCAATCACGATAAAGGCTTAGCCTTCTCCATCATGGAGTCCATCGACCACGCGGTCCAAAGGCTCCACCAAATCTATACCTTGCAGAATGTCATCCGTCGTCGACGCCATATTAACCTCAAGTCCCACCAACGGTTGATGGAATTCTCCATAGAGCTGCTAAATTCGGAACCTCTTCAGGGCAATCCCACGCTACAGCGTACCGCCGCCATCCAAAAATTCTCAGATGCAGTGGCCAAGTTCTCGTGGTACGTGCAAAACCACTATGACAAGAACCGAGTCGTCCGCGTTTTCAATTTTACCAGAATGAAGAAGCAACGACTAATTATCGCGGATGAAGTCTACGATCTCTTCCGAATGTTGAATCTCGCCGCTAATGTGGCGGTGTTAGGAGGCCAGGCTGGTGCTTCTGTGAGCGCAGCGATGCTCCCGACTAGGCTTGACGATGCGCACAGCGATTTTCCGACCCGCTCGTGATGATATCCATGCCGATCAGGAGCCCAAAATGAAGCTGCAAGTGGAGCGTGAAGGAGAAACGCACATCGTCCTCAACTATGTATATCTCGTCTATGCCAGCTCGGCCGCACGTCCTGTGCGGCCCAGTGCAGTGGACACGGGTACCCGAAGGTCGGGCGAACCCAATATAAGAATGAAGATACTATTTCTAGTGATTTCAGAAAAGCAAGAAATCGACAAATATAAGGATAGGGTGCCCCTTTTCTCTTTCAAACGGCTATTTTCTTAGAAAATGGACCCTCATTCCGACTCATGGGAAGGAATGGGTACCCGAAATGAGGATCCGAATGGATTTCGGTCAACCGAAAGTGATGCCAGACTAGACACGGGTAACCTAACAGTGATAGAGAATTCATTCGGATGGACTAGGTAAACCGAACTTTGTCATTTGCGAGCTCTGGCAGGAATGTCTCTCTGAGAGGTCGAAACACACAGTAAGGGCTCTCACGTAGCAGTTGTAGAATCATTCTGCACTGAACGGCACGACCTAACTGGCTGAAATTTCCATTCTTGTTGAGGCGACGCCCCCTCCATAGTTATGCAACTAGTATATATACCGAAAAACTTATCTTACACCCTTTTGCAGTATTAGTTTTGAGAATCGGTGTAGGGTTTCAATTTATCACCCGTGCTTCTGGGGAGCGGAAAGATATAAAATACCAGAGGATAGGGCTTGATGATTACAGATAGATCACCTCCCGCGAATGAATTATTAACAGGCGTCGCGCAATTCGTGCGTGACGCGTTGCAATTAGCCGCGGACAAACAAATCGAGAACACGGACAAATGG
>NW_008649016.1:611269-614451 GCF_000247585.1 Phytophthora nicotianae INRA-310 | reverse complement strand
CTCCCGCGAATGAATTATTAACAGGCGTCGCGCAATTCGTGCGTGACGCGTTGCAATTAGCCGCGGACAAACAAATCGAGAACACGGACAAATGGGGTCGGAAGGACACAGCTGTCTTCATACAAGGCGATCGCGTCTTGCTGTCGACCACTGGAATTCAGGCTTCGATCCCAGTGCGATGTCGCGCAAATGTCGTTCTTGTCCGGTTCGGTCAACATTCACCAATGAGCCAAAAGATTTGAGAATTTATTAGGTATTCAGTCCGTATACGACGCAATTAAATTACGTCCAACTATCGCAAAATTACAAAAGTATCCAAACATGTGTTTATACAGGAATCACTGGGATCTCGAACCCAACGTGTTGAAATGATTTTTTTTTGCATGGATCCACATCTTGAAGACGATTGCTCTCCTTAGCCGTGTTTGCGGTATGCTGAAATCCGCCACGGAGGATATACCCACCGATGGCCAAGACGATGCGTACCCGGCGCAGCGTCAATCCGTAACGGACTCGGCCGCGCTGGGCGAGCTGTTGACTGTCGAGACGAACCTGTCTCTAGCTGGACACGGTGGCAAAATGCCGAGCAAAGAGAGCAACTCTGCTCCACTTGCTCAGGCCACAGGCCTATCAGCCTGTTCCTCGATGCCTTCGACTCAGATTATAACGTCTTCGTCCAATTTCCCCGCCTCTCAGGAGAGTTGTTCCAGCCCTAAAGCTCACATCAAAACGTCCGCAACAACGCAAACGTCAGACGACAGCGCGGCAAGTAAAAACCCGTTCATGGGGCCGCCTAGTCCGGGTAATGATGTCAAATTGGCCTCGAAGGCTCCGTCGGGCTCCAGAACGGACCTAATGATGGATGCGACAAACACCAGCAGCGAAGACACCAGAGGCAGTTCTAGTGACTACATGGAGATCCCTCGCTCCTGGGTGGAAAGGGCACGCAGGTCATGGGAGAGCAAAAAAATGTACGACCGACCCGAAACTCGAGATACGAGCGGCTCGAACAAGGTGCGAATTGGACGCAGCCAATCCGTTCATGGTGGCAATATGCCCGGCTTAAACCCTTTGGCCGAGGTGACGCTGTTAACTTTTCCAGTCAAAAAGAGTGACAGTGTGCTGGGAAGACTCAGCAATAAGCGGACTAGTTTCCAATTACACTTGGATGTGGAGGAGAAAATACTCTACCTGCTATCAGCTCATGACCAACACGAGGAATACAGTTGCGCAACGGTGACGGCCAAGCCTCAATCCGATCTGGGGATGCAGCTTAAAATCCAGGCGAGAAATGGTAGTGAGAAGAAGAAGAACATCACTTTCTACAATTTAGATGACCGTGATAGTTTCGTCCACGCATTGGAAAACACCCGGAATTCAATGATAATCGACCACTTCCAGCTGCTCCCTGGCGAATCGGTGCTGGACCAGGTTCACCGCGTGGTGAACTTAGTGGTGATATCCAAGAGAAACCGAGCAGTGCAAGGAGTGCTCAAGGTCACGTCGTACCGCATCACATTCGTGCCGTATGACGTGTCATGGATGATCAGCTCGTTTGAGTTGCCGCGTGCTGCTATTGACCTGATTAAACTCGATGGACCCATGATTCTGCTAACGTGCAAGGACCTGAGAGCCGTGAGACTTGTCATGCACGACGCGTACTCAAGGGGGAATGGATACGACCAACTTCCGTCAACTCCGAATCACCAGTGGCTCAAACAGCTTGCACTTCGCATGTTGCCGCCTTGTTATATGAGTGCGTTGTTTGCTTGTGACTATTACAAACAGCGTGGGTATCCTATTCCTGAGCAGCACGACGGGTGGTTCGTATATTCTCCCATTATTGAGTATCTACGCCTGGGTCTTCTATCGCCCGTGGAGCAGCCGAATGAGGAAGGAAGGATCACGTGGCGACTTCTCAAGAACTCCAAGTTCCGCTTCAGCCCCACATACCCTCAGCTTATGGTGGTGCCATCGCTTATGTCCGAAGAGCAGCTCGTGCAGTCGGCACGCTTCCGATCACGTGCACGTCTGCCTGTGGTTGTGTGGCGCCATCCTGTGAACAAGAGCGTGTTGTCTCGCTCCAGCCAGCCGAACTACGGTATGGCAGGCAACCGATCCGAACCTGACCGGATACTTCTGCGCGCGTACCGCGACTCAGCCAACAAGAACAGCTCCAACATGTCGCCTCCTCTTCACATTATCGACGCGCACAAGCCCATCGCCACCAAGGGCAACCGGTTAAAAGGAAAAGGTACGGTATGGTTACAGCACGTTGCTTTGAGTACGCGGCTTCTAACGATGTATTGATGGTTGTGTCTGCAGGTATGGAGAACTCCCAGCACTACGACAACGCGACTATTGAATTTATGGGCATCGCTAACATTCACAAGATGCGCGAGTCCTTGGATACGATGAAGTGTACGTTTGAACGCATAACTGTTGTGATATATTGTTGCTGACGTGTATCTGTGCGTTGATTTAGCCCTAGTTAGTTCTAGCAGCGTCGAAGACAGCGACAAACATTACCACAATCGACTCGAGAGTAAGCACGCCACTGTATTTCTGTTGCTGATCATCATAAAGTGACACTGGGTTATACTACAGACACTCGATGGCTGAAGCACGTGATGCGAGTGTTGTCAGGCGCCCGTAGAGTAGCAGAGGTGCTCCATGAAGACGGCGCGTCGGTGCTGGTGCACTGTAGTGACGGCTGGGACCGCACGCCGCAGCTTGTGACCTTAGCGCAGCTGATTCTGGACCCGTTCTATCGCTCCATCCGAGGCTTCGCCAGTCTAGTGGAGAAGGAGTGGTGTTCATTCGGCCACAAGTTCGCGGACCGGATTGGCGTAGGCAAGGACATCATGGACCAGCCGAACGAGCGATCTCCAGTCATGCTACTGTTCTTGGATTGCGTGTGGCAGATGACTCGACAATTCCCCACGTGTTTCGTGTTCAATGAGAAGTTCTTGATCCACATTTCGTATTCACTGATCTCCGGTCTCTACGGTACGTTCCTGTACAATTCAGAACGCGAGCGTGTGCTGGACAAGGTGTGGGAACGCACAGAGTCTGCATGGACGCCTGTGCTGGAGAACCCTGGTCCATACAAGAATCCTGCGTACCGCCCAACAAACGGTGTGCTATACCCCGTGCAAACTTAAAATCATGCTTACTGCGCT
>NW_008649016.1:607239-607954 GCF_000247585.1 Phytophthora nicotianae INRA-310 | reverse complement strand
TTTCGCACTTAGCGTGTTGATCACTTTCAAAAGAACCGCGAGACCCCGAGCGGCCGGACGACGCGAGCGCGGAGCGCAGCGATTTTCAAGGCGAGCAAGTCGCGGGACACGTCGAGAGTGCAGGATTCGTAAGTGCATGTGGTGTATTAATAAACTACTTTTGGGACGGTTTCGGGATTTCGCCCTGTTGCGGAAATCTTGTACCTTCAGGGCAACTCCATGTGTTAGGAGTGGAATTAGGAGCGAGGGCTGGTCGCCTAGTTGGGGCTAAAAGGGAGTCCCCAATTAGGAGCCCGGGGTTTGCTGCATTGAGGCCGCCATACCCACGTCACGGCCATGTAGTCGAGGCAACCCCGTGGCGCGTAGATGCCAGACTTCCCCCTCTGATATCTACACTATATCTGATCTGCATGTTTACCGGGTTTGGTTACCCGATAATAATTGCATTTTAGATCTGTAGGTCCCTGATTCTCACCGCTAATTTCCTAAAACGACCAGTACCGCCGCGGACGCTCCGTAGCTATGTGGCGGGAATAGGGTCGCAAATAAGGGTTTGTAGCAGGGCCAAGATCCCTGGGACTCTATTAGCTCTCATGTAGGGCGAGGTTTTATCCTGCCAGGATCATTTACAGATGGTCCTCGGTACATGCAAAAACGCTTTCTGGACGCGATGACGTCGGGTCGCAGGCTCGGAGCGCTAAGCCTTTTCATCACG
>NW_008649016.1:602917-604734 GCF_000247585.1 Phytophthora nicotianae INRA-310 | reverse complement strand
CCAGCATAATTCAGGGCGTGTCGCCACACGACACAACCTTTGAAAGTGGCTGAAGACGAGGATGAAGCTAGCTCATATGGTATGAACCTTTATGCAATCTTCTGCAATTGATGATCAACTCAATAACGTGTACTGCTGCTTGAATTTTGTAGCTTCATCACCTCAAACTCGGCGCCGATGATACCCAAACCAACATTGAGAGGCAGCAGAGCGAACGCCAGCAAGATGCCATACTGGATGAAGAAACAAAAGAAGACAGTCTGTGTCTCAATGAAGGTTCGTAAGAGCTCGTATATACAAGATAATGGAGCTGGACTAAGTTGTACAAACTGTTTGATTTGTGTTTTAGAACCTTGCAGTGTTGTCGACGATTCAAGTGGATCTGTGGATCACGCTGCGCTTGATTCTGACGCGGAAGACGACGAGGGGACTGCATGGAATGACCACGAACTGTCGGATGACTATGACTTGGATGACGGCCTCGATGAAGACGGGCCACCTCAACCAGACCTACTCTTTGATGATTCGCTGTTGGATTTAGCGGGAGGAGTTGAACAACTGGCATCGGGTAACATGTCGAACGATCTCTGCAGGGGCATGGCAAAGACTGGTTGGCATCCGTTAGAGAAACAGACGCCCTATGAGTATTTAATAGAGCCTTATGAACCTCGGCCTGCTTCTGCAATGCCAGACGACTACCCACACTTGTATGACGGACCGTATGGACCTACGGAGGGAGCCTTGCGGGCCGTAGGCACAACGTTAGGCGCATACTTGGTTTTTTGCCCAACCTACGCTTTGGGACGATATTGCCAAAGCAAGCAATGCCTATTTCGCGGAGAAGATTCAAGAAAGATAGGAAGGCCAATACAACAAGCAAGTGGCACGGGCGTTGAAACCCTCAACGTTTTGGCCCAAGGAGCGTGGGTAAATTCGACTGGAACTAGAGAGGACTGCGGATGTGACCTGTGCGTATTTATGGGGCTGCTGGCGGCTCGCACGATTCCCCCCAAACAAAGAAAAGCTCGAACATCGCTGGAAAACGGCGGACGAAGGTCCCACGGTGCTGTTTCGGGCTGTTCATGGTGCGGGATCGGTTGATGCATATATCGTACAACCTGCACTTCAGCTCCAATAGTGATGAGTGCGCTCAAATGGATAAAGCTTGGAAGATCCGGCCCGTTTGTGATGTTTCGACACGGCGATTCCAGCACGGCTACCTTCTTTCTCCTACCATGTCTTTTGACGAGGCTATGCTGCCATCCAGATCAAGCTTCAACCGAATGTGAGGCTTTATGAAGAATAAATCTCACAAGTGGGGCACGAAGCTATTTATGATGTGCTACTCCACCAAAGCCTACTGCAGTCGGTAAGTGACGAGTGTTCCATCAGGAGCACTCGTGCTTTTTTGTGTCTAAGTTGTCTTAACATGCACCGGACATACCGACAGAACTACGAACATGTATGGAAGGTTCAAAGTTTACTTAGGTGCCAATGAAGCGCTGACAGACTACAAGTCGGGCCCAGCAGCAGTCATCCGCAACTTCGGCGAGGTGTTTGTGTCAATGGCTCAGGATCTTGAGCTATGAGACTTGTGGTTACAGACCGATTTTACACTTCGGTGGCGTTGGCAGTGCAGGTGCTGATTATGGGGTTCTACACGGTCGCAACGGTGGAAACAGATCGGTTGGGGTTACTAGTGTCCGTTGTTGGCGAAAAGAAAAAAGAGGTGAAATGAAGAAAAATTACTCAAGAATCGACCAGCCCACATCGAACGTGGCACATTCGAAGTGACAAAGCACAAGCAGATTCCCCGG
>NW_008649016.1:596374-597514 GCF_000247585.1 Phytophthora nicotianae INRA-310 | reverse complement strand
AGCTCTCATGTAGGGCGAGGTTTTATCCTGCCAGGATCATTTACAGATGGTCCTCGGTACATGCAAAAACGCTTTCTGGACGCGATGACGTCGGGTCGCAGGCTCGGAGCGCTAAGCCTTTTCATCACGATGACATGCAACCTGAACTGGCTGGAGATAAAAAAAAACATAAAGCCCGGAGAATCCACTGCGGACAGACCCGATCTGGTATCACGCGTTTTCAGACGAAAGCTAGCGGCGCTATTGAAGGATCTTGCCGAGGATGTACTCGGAATTCAGGCGGCGCGAGTTTTTGTAGTCCAGAAGCGCGGCCTTCCCCACGCGCATATTCTGGTGATTCTTCGCCCAGAGGACAGACCGTTGCCTCCGGAAGACATCATTAATTTGGTTTCCGCCGAAATTCCAGACAAGGAGAAACAGCCAGAGCTATACGAGACCGTGCTGTCGTATGATGCACGGTCTTTGCGGAGAACAGAACCGAAACTGCCCCTGTATAGAGAACAAGTGTAGCAAGCATTTCCCAATGCCATTTTCCGACACTACACGTGTCGCCGAGGGGAAGTACCCCATCTACAAGCGACGACGTCGTGCAGAGGGACGTCTGAAGCATAACCGGATGGTCTGGGACAACGAAACGGTTAACCAGTGGGTTGTGCCATACAATCTGTATCTCGCACAGAAGTACAGCTGCCACATCAACGTGGAGGTGTGTACGTCGACCGGAGCCGTCAAATACATCTACAAGCACGTTTACAAAGGGTCGGACACAGCCACCGTGACTCTGGAATGTGTAGATGAGGCCGTCAACGAGATTCTGCTGTACCAAATGGATCGGTACATCTCGCCGGCCGAGTCCTGTTGCCGAGCGACAGGACTGCGCTGTGGGCCAAATTCACAAGAGTTTTGTCGGAGGATTTCCAGAGGCAACTTGATGCGGAAGTGGACGATAGGCGTGTCGAGTTCTTAACACTGCTGGCCATTGAAAAGGTTCTCACGGCTAACGATAAAAGCCTGGTAGATTACCAGCTACCGCCCCCCGGACGATATCAGTTTACCGCGGGATATGTGTCTCATTCCGGATCAACTGGAGCAGGAAGACAATGAAGAAAAAGGCTTTCCCAACTTTGCCCTCCTCCCACC
>NW_008649016.1:591999-593114 GCF_000247585.1 Phytophthora nicotianae INRA-310 | reverse complement strand
AAAAGAAAAAAGAGGTGAAATGAAGAAAAATTACTCAAGAATCGACCAGCCCACATCGAACGTGGCACATTCGAAGTGACAAAGCACAAGCAGATTCCCCGGTTTCGAGCATTGCGCTGGTGGGACAACAAAGTGGTGTAAATGCTGGCGTCTGGCGGAAGTGTCGATCTTGACCGCGTTGTGCGTCTTGACAAGCGGACTGGAGGACAGACTGAAGTTGTCTGCCCCCGAGTTCTCAAGGATTACGAAACCCTTATGGGCGAAGTTGATGTGCACGATCAGCTCCGTCTACAGAGACAAGTGTTGCTACAATATAAGTACACCTTATCACTCTCTCTAATCGTGTACATACATGTATTGAAGGTACTCGCTGCAGCTCGCCATCAAGTACAAGAGGAATTTGGCCTCTGCCGCAATAGTGTCAAGGGTACAGCCAGCTTTTCGATTCATAATTAAGTTCAATAGCTACATGCTTTGGAAAGCATAAATATTAGGTTAATTCTTATCTCTCTTTTGATTGGTTAATTTTAATTAGTGGCTCACCGTTATGTCCCGGATTTTCGAAATAAACCTCGCCCTCTTTGCGTAAAAATTTAGAGCTTGTAATTCGTTTCTGCGTGCACGGGTACACGCTATGGAACTAATTTAATCGTCCTTAAGATTAGGCGTAAAATCGCTAAATATTGACTGAACTATCTCAAAAAACCTCATGGGATACAGAGTTTGAGCGCATGGGCTAGACGGCGCCTTGGGGCACATTATCCAATGCTTCATACAGGTGGCACGCGGCGTTGTGCTCGTACTCTGAGTCAGAGCACGAGCACAACGCCTCTGACAAAACTACCCGATAGAATATTTTCCTTGGTAGTTTTGGACAGTTTTGCATGCTGCATGAATTTTGGACGTTTTCCAAAAGAGTTTAGAAGTATACAGAAGTCGTCCAAAACCATCTCTACTCTGAAGTACTAAGTAACCGAGGCTGTCACGATTTGCATGACTTCAACTTGTTCATGAAATAGATATGTACCTACAGGTGCTGATTTACGTACTTCAAGTACCCTCACCAATGTTCTCTCTAGACCTTCACGTCAGTTAATGAGGTGCTACGAAGTTAT
>NW_008649016.1:580654-581836 GCF_000247585.1 Phytophthora nicotianae INRA-310 | reverse complement strand
CGGTCGCAAACGGTGTCGGGAGATTCCGGGGCATTTACGACAAACCGTCGCAACCGCCTCGCCACACTTTTCGTTGTTCACTGTGAGCGCGTGAACCGCCCTGTGCCCCGCAGCTCGCACCGCAAATCTCCCAGTGTTGGTCCGGGTCGACGTCGTGTCGTGACAGTGCGCGCCGTAGCTTGGAGGCGACACCGACTGCACCTGTGGCGGACTTCGACTCGTCGGCTTCGGATGAAGTGGAGCTGCCTGGAAACCCTGTGGCTTAAGCTAATCGTCAATATGCGAGTCTGTGCGGGCAAGCCTCAATGACTCGCCAAAGACACGGCAGCCCACGAAGAGACCTAGCGAATTCGTGACCATTGCTTAGTTTTTCATTTCACTCAGTGCGCAACCCTCTATGAGATAGTTGATCAAAGATGTGGCATTCGCCGAAGTCACCTTGCGTTTGATCCTTGACTTACAATTCACCGACATACTCAGTAACTCGCTTTGAGGTCTTCTGGGTACTTGTTGCAAATCAGTTTGGATCTTATTCGGCTATGGGCGTGAGAGGCCTGACGCGCTACTGCCGCGACCACGAGGCCACGACGTCCGTGGAGAAGCTCGACCTCCACGATGTGACTCTCGCTGTAGACTTTGTGGGGTTCCTCTATTACCTATGCGAGAAGGTCTTCGGCGAGACCAACGAAACGCCCTCATGGCTGCTACTGGGTGGCTGCACGCTGCGGCTCGAACGATACGTCGACACTTGGCTCAAGCGCCTGAGAGAGCGCCGTGTGCGTCTTGTGTTCGTCACAGACCCACCGCAGTGTTTTGGGGGCGTGAGCCACCGCAAGGGCTATTGCCTGCAAGACCGCGCGTTGGAGAAGGCCAAGAAGATCGAGCAGCTGGCCCAGAGTCTAGAGTAGATTCTTAGCGGTAATTCTACCCACGAGTCGACCAGTACTATGGGGGTAGCGAGACCGAGTCAAAGAGTGAGATGCACTGTACAAGCCCAGGCTGCTCCAAGTCCACAGGAGCAGGCAAAAGTGGTCATGACTAGTGTTGTTTTTTAGGAGGTTTTTAGGATTTGTAGGGTACTTAACGTCTATTAACCGATTAGATAGCAGTTATTAATAATAAAAAGGAGCAAAATGCCCCTGTGTGGGCCACTACACTATTCTTTATTTACAACTCAACGCA
>NW_008649016.1:576809-579954 GCF_000247585.1 Phytophthora nicotianae INRA-310 | reverse complement strand
AAGGGGTGTTGAGACTGAAGACCAAGTGTGCAGATCCAGGTAAAACAGATAATGATGCATTGGACCGAAGGGTTATCGGACTAACATGAAGAGTCATATGCAGTCGATCTATCGACAGGGAGCGCAGAGGAAGACCGCCGAATTGACGGGGAACTTGTTTACATCGAGCCAATCGATGTTCTAGGCGTGTGCCTCTGCTCCATTTTTCGTACGCCAGCTCGACTCTGGCGAATCATACCAAAGTACGGGTGGCAGCAGCCACTCAGATATTACAATGAAAGTATGATACGTACGAGATTGTTGCTGAATGAAAACTGATTTGTTGTCTGATGACATGTTCAATTTTGATCGTTCTTGGTCAAAAGCGTGTGCTCCTGCCGGGGACCGTACTGAGACTGAGAGTGAAGCCTGGCTTCATAAATCGCTAAATTAGGAAGGGAATCCGTTAGGATTCTTGTCGATAAAGCTCTTTCCATCTGCAGGAAGCGCCAGGGGCTTGAAGTGGGCCCTGGTTGGGTAACAAAACTGACCTGGTACGGGTCCTCAGTTGATGCCTCGGGTAGTAAGTTCGCACTCCACAACGTGTTGTCGAAGCACGTAGACAATCCCCAGTGTATTTGGTCGAAACAACGGTACGCGCTCACTGGGCTAAAATGGAAAGCTTAACAGCGAAGACGTCACATGAACCGGGATTCCTGTTCTACTCTTACCGCACGCCACGATGACCTCGCTCTGCCGGTCTAACAGCTCGAGTGCGTTTAGTACGGTAGCGTTGACGGTAACGCCAGTTCGTAGCGCGTAGTTGAATCGATCTACCGCTATCACGGTTGAGAGACTCGTCAGTTTGATGTACAGAGCTTGGGATTCATGTCGTAGGTGGATCTTAACCTTGCCATTACGCATGTAATAGCCCGTCACCAGCCCGCACGCCCATTGGTCGATGGATGTGCCGGCACGTGGACGAATGCGATCAGGTGGCCGTCTTAGAAACCAGGTCACAACTCTGACCCCTCCTCACTAACGATACGATGGCACAATACGGCGCCCTTGACTTCGAACTCTGGGCAGGAATCGGTCGCGTCGGGTCCTGTCTTGCGCACGATCGCCGAAGTACCCTTGACCTTGGTCACCAGAAGGTACATGAACCCCTCAAGTGGTGATTCGTGTGTCGGACCGACGAAGACGATGGACCCGGTAGAAATAGCTTCACTAGACATGGATGAAGAGAGAATGCAAGGAAAAGAAGGGAGACGGTTGTTGCTTTATCGGCACGAGGAAAACTGGGGAATGACCTTCGTGGTGGTCATCCCAAGCTGGTTCTCTCAACTTGTGTTCCTCCTTGTGTTCTGATCTCTTGGTGCGCTAAATAAAGCTAGATATGAAACTCCTATCGTTCAATTCGGAAACCCGAACATCCTTCGAATGTTTCACATTTCAAGCAACCACCGTTCTGTAAAAACAAGTTGCTTGGTAGACAATAAGGTATGGCAGCTGTATTATGCAGTGCATTTTAGACCTTAAAAGCACGTTGAGATGATATCAATGGGTTACGTGAAGCAGTCATAAAATTGCCATCTTGGTCCTAAGGCAGTGCTAAAAGTAATTGTTAATGAGCCATGAAAACCAACAATTAACATATTAACCAAAGAACGAAATGTTTTCTAGAAGTTTATCACAAACGCACTTTGAATTTAACAGTTATTATCAAAGAAAAAGCTAATTGTTTTGGGTGCCATTGATTATCGGGTTTCAGGCGACACACGCATGCATTATCCTGAGGTTCTACCTATTCGTTCACTGCTGGCGTGGTGACCATGTTGCCAGGCGAGGATATGAACATTCACAACTGCATTCGCGCCCCTGTAATACAGGAGTGATCACACTATCCACGACCCAAGGAACACGCATCTGGCTTCTATAGTGCGTGGAATAGCGTCCTCACACGCCGCCAATGCCGTTCAAACGTTTTGATCCTAGAAGCTTCTGCATTTTACGTGTAAGTGTAAAAAAAGGCCCAGGAATGTAATTTCCAACAATTTTCAAAATGACTCTATCCATCATTGTTCAAATTAACAAAAATTAGATTATAATGCGATCAGACGGGGTTCTACACTAACGCGGTCACGAGTCTGCATTCTTAGTCCATGTGGACAATTGCACAATAGTTGACGAGTGTGATCGTTCATATAGATCCGCCAGTTTATATTAGCCAAACTATTTACAGGTCAAGAAATAATATAAATAACGTCGTACCAGAGCATACGACGTACTTTGAAGTAAAGTTTCGAGAAGGGATTTGCGAAGATGGACACATCAATACAAGGCTGCAGTTATACAGTGCGCGGCAAGTTGTTATGACCAGCCACTTTTTTGATCGTAACTCCCTCAATTTTCGAGTTGAGGCTTGCTATTTAGATATGTTGTTTAGGGCGAAATCAAGCTTTTGAGACTTGGTTTAACGATGGCGATATCGCATTTTGAGAGGGGTCTAGTATACAAGCCACCACAGTTGTGTCTGCATCCATTAATAAGACCACCCAGTCCAATACAAACAACAATATAAAAGTGAAATGGCTACATCACTCCCAACCATTTATTCAGCAATTGCCACTAGCGCTCTACGCCTTTCATTCATTGCTTTGACTCAATGGGGCTGGGGGCAGCACTTTTGGATGAAGAGGAGGGAAAAATCAAAGGGCCGTACGAAGCTGGCTGCAGTGAGCGCGAAATTGGGAGACGTGTTGGCCGCTCTCGTGGGGCTATTAGCCGCGTACTTTTTGGAAGCGAGAGAGAGCGGCAAAAGCCTCGACCTGCTGCTGCTCTGACAGAGCGAAGATGTTCGCTTGCTGCTGCGCACAGCAGCCAAGGGCAGCTACTCTGCACGGCAGCTCAAGAGCGAGCTTAGCCTGTCGGCATCGGTGCGCACTATTCAGCGAGTGCTTGCCGGTGTCGACTGGCGGGTCTATACTGAGATGGACAACACGCTCCGCGGAAAACAAAGTGGCCAGCACTTCGAGATTTACTGCTGGGCCATCGTTGTCCTATGCCGGCGGAGAATGTGGTTGCGAAGATATATAGTCTAGTGTCAGCTTCGCCGTCGAACGGCGTTACCGAAACATAATTTCGACATGATGACAGGCCTTAC
>NW_008649016.1:573317-576709 GCF_000247585.1 Phytophthora nicotianae INRA-310 | reverse complement strand
CATGACCTTATTACAAATCAACGGGCGATTCCCATTCGCTCCAGAGAAACTACGTGGCGTGCTGAAAAAGCATGGGATCAAAGTTAAGACGGCGACTCAAGAGGCCGATGATGAGTTGGGCAACTTGGGGAGAAATGGGAAAGCCTTTGCGGTGTTAGCGGAAGAATCCGACTTTTTAGCTATGAGCGGCGTGAGGTACATTCCGTTTAGGGAACTGAGTTTCTATCAATACAGTCAGAACCTCGAGCAGATGAGGATTCGAGTTAGAGTTTTCTCGTCCGAAATGGTGGCGGCATCGCTCGGCCTTGCGGTGGACCAGTTGGTGGACTTGGCATTACTATGTGGCAATGACTTTACGCCCCTATAGGACAATGAATTCCACATGGCCACAATGCTAAACTTCCCAATGTATGGATGTGTAGATCGCTGTATCCTTTGTGTGCGGCGAGGTGGGTTACCGAGCACATACCCGTGCTGCAGAATCCCATCTTGAGCCAGATCGAGGCCCAGAAGAAAGAATTTTTGCGCGCGCTCTTTGAAATCTACCGATTTTACGGACACGCTGCTGCATTTCTAAACAAATTTCCCATGAGAATCGAGCCAAATCTACCGCCGAACAAATTGGAGCTGTACAAAAAGATGATCGACAGCTATAGCTTCCCTCTCATGGCGATCGATATCCTGGAAACAAAAGGCCATAAACTTAACCAAAGGTTTGATGCGTTGGCGTCGGTGTCTGGTCTAAAAGACAAGTCGTTGGATGAATTGCAAGCTCCAGTACGGCATCTGTCGTATTTAGTGCTAGACACACCAGTAGTCAAGGAAGAAACAGTCCGTGGTTGTGTAGAGGTTCACGTTGTGCCGTTGGAATCCCTGGATCCGCTCATATCGGTCCCTATCCAAAGCCGCAGTGGCAAAGCAGTGGGGCGGACGTTCCGGTCTTTGATGTTTGTTTTTCTGTATGGAGACTCTAGTGGAAGAACTCGCAGGGTGGCACGGTTAGCTGGTGCGTATGGAAGGGAAGACAAACAGATTGCGGTACAGAACATTGTGTACGCTCTGCTTGTCTTATGGAAGCAGGACCGCACACATCTGAAGAATAGAAGCTTACCCGATGATAAGTTGCTGGAGCTGCTATTGCTGACATCTTTAATTTCGTTTACTGTGGACTCTTCCGACCAAAAATCAACAGACCTGGAGCTTACGGTATTCGACGAACGACTATTGAGCATGGAAATTTACGCTGCCGTGGGTGGCTATCTGGAGACACTAAAGCAGCTTCACCACTTGCGTCTTCTCCTGGGAAGCAAACTGCCACCAAACTCGGGTTGCTCGACGTATTTCTCGGGCGAAGTGTTTCTTAAGGTGTGCCATACCTTGATGCAGAGTACTAGGAGCTCATCCACGGCGGGAAAGTCGACGAAGAGCGCGTCGGGATTGTCTTGCAGAGCAGTGGAGTCCGTCATTTCCAAGTTTGCTGAAATCTCTGACAGAAAACGGTTTTGGTCTCACTATACGAATATTCGTGGTGCAATGCAACGCATGAAAGAATTGGTCGCACTTCCAAGTGGTGTGGCACGTGCTAACGTGGCTAGCAAGAGTGCAGCGACTGCAGCCCTAGAGAACACCATGCGAAGCAATGGATACATCAGCGTGGATGGGTTCGATCTTCGACCACCTGATGCCACACCACCATTGCCGCTTTCCTCGCCATCGCATCTTCAAACATCGGTCAACGCTCGTTCGGTGAGGGGGTTAATGACATCGAAACCTACAGAGCGTACTAGCACTGACGATGCCGTAGAGCCTGAGCCAGAGCCCTCGACGTCAGTAAGTCTGAAGGGGATGATGCAGACATTGCCAGTGTTTGACCATCGCGAGGAGATTTTGAAGAACGTGGCGATAAATCAACTGACAATCATCCAGGGCGAGACTGGCTGCGGTAAAAGTACGTCTGTCCCTCAATTCTTTTACAACGCGTGGGCTCGCGCCAAAGCTTCATTCGAACGTCCTGTCAACATTTACGTGACACAACCAAGACGGATTGCTGCAATTGAACTGACCAACACTGTGGCAAGGATGCGAGAAGGAAATGGGTTTGACGAGGTTGGTCAAGTTGGACAAGTCGTTGGCTATCGGATTGGCCAGAAGCACGTGACTTCCAGCAAGACGAAGATTACTTATGTTACCACAGGATACATGGTGGAGCGAATTATTCACGACCCCGAGGCGCTGACGAAGATTACGCATCTGGTGCTGGACGAAGTGCACGAGCGCAGTATGGATGTGGACTTGCTGCTTCTATTGCTAAAGCTTAAATTCAAAAACCACCCTCAGGTTCGTGTCGTGATCATGTCGGCAACCATGGATGCAAAGCTTCTTATCCATTACCTAGCAAATGCACTGGCGGCACGGTTGGTCAACAGGAAACCTCTTTGTGTCGGTTCCAAGCTGTACCCGGTGGAAGACATCTACCTCGACAAGTTATCGGATCACTTCCCCGGTCTGTCGCAACGAGGTCAGCAGGACTTGGTGCTCATGAAAGATCAGTTTAAAAGACTTTCAAAGCCTCAACACATGACCAACAGCAAACTGGCGAGGAAATCGATCATGAATATTCACGACAACCAGTTAAAGCTCATTAAGGAAATGGTGCGGTGTTTGATTCGGGAGCAGACTCAGCAAATTGAGTCGCAATCGCAGTGCATTCTCATCTTCCTCCCTGGTATTGAAGTATCAACAAACTGTTCGAGTCGATAAGTTTTCTCGACAAGAGAGCACGCGGTCAGAATGTCCAAATTAAAGTGCTGCACTCCGAAATTGAGCTGGGAGACCAGCGAGAAGCATTCAAGTTGCTTGGTGTTAAGTCAACCAAAATCGTCTTGTCCACGAACATTGCCGAGAGTAGTGTAACCATCCCGGATGTCACGCATGTGATTAACTGCGCAGTTGAGAAGCAGATCGAGCTGTCCAGCGTTAAAAAATTACATGCAGAAGTTTTGAAGGCTAATTGGTGCTCGAAAGACTCGTCTATCCAGCGTTCTGGACGTGCTGGACGAGTGATGCCTGGCAAGGCATTTCACTTGTTTACGAAGGCATTCCATGGCTCGTGTATGGCTCAGTACACCACCCCAGAATTGTTACGCAAGCCGCTGGACCGCGTCATCCTGCAGTTCACCGGACGTCTGAGCGAGTTTAAAGTGCCGAGTTCTCTTCTACGCGGAGCTTTGGATGCTCCAGACCTCTCGCATATCGACAATGCCTACAGGTTGTTGGCTTCTTTTGATGCGATTGACTCGGAAGATGAGAAGGACTCTCGTTTGACAAGGTTCGGGTCTTTCGTCTGCCACTTACCACTCAGTCTTCAGCTGTGTCGACTGCTAATGACTGGG
>NW_008649016.1:569990-573217 GCF_000247585.1 Phytophthora nicotianae INRA-310 | reverse complement strand
ATGAATCTTAGTAAGTATCAAAGCAAAAAACAACAACAGCTAAAAACTCATCACTGGGACCCATCAAGCTGCTTCGACAGAAATCGGTTGATATTCGAAGTGCTCGTCTTCATATCCGTCAAGAGCCCAAACTCTCGGTGAACCTGGGACGGAATCGAGATGAACTTTGCTTCACGATACGAGTCAAAAATGAAATTGTTTGTTTCGTGGTTGTGCGTAGATATCTGAAAATATGGATCCAAATGAGAATTTAGTTTTGCAACAATCGAGAAATAACTCATCTTACCTCAGTGTCCGATTCCAATTGCACCTCCCGTGCAGCCATACCCTGTTTGACAACCTTGACACACCGTACCAGGAAGCTCGCCACACATACATCGTACCTCAACGCACAAATGCGGAGACCTTCGCCGCGGGAGGATTGCGTTGAGCCATGTGTACACCACATACGCTGGAAGCTGTGCGAAACGCGCTCTAGTATACGTGTTGCGTTAGCACGGCTAGTACAACAAAACGATCAACAAAGAGAGCAACACATTAGCTGTTAACATGTTTGTAACATTCATCTCTTTCTCCACCACCATAACTTTGCGCCTGTTGTTCCTGGCTTGGGTTTCGGATCTCCGGACGCGTAAATGGAGAAAATGTTGGCTTCGTAATGGTGAAGCACTTGCTAAAACTCTTCCCAGCTCTTGAGCGACTTCTTCGCCAAACCTGGCTTGAAGTTAACGACGCCTTGTCGCGTCTTCACATTACATTCGCGTCCACATCCGCGTCCGCATCGCCTTCATCCACATTCGCGTCACTAACTACCACATTCGAGTCAACAGCCGCATCACCATCTTCCATATTCGCGTCACCTTCGTCCACATTTGAATCGCGCGCCTCCGGACCCGCACTATCATTACTGTCGTTCGGCATCGACTCTGGCGTGTCGTCCTTCGCCGTGGTCGCAGCACTGGCACACGCGTCCTTCTTGCCCGCATCGACGCACAGCCCAGTCACTACAAAAGAAGACAAGCAAAAATATGAGCAACTCAATATTGATATTTGCCGTTGAGTCATCACCTCCACTCGCGCTGGTTGCGGCGGTAGTCGTGCCAACGTCATCGCTCGTGCCCAATGCTGCGTCACCACTTCCTGGGCCCGTCATAGCCGCCGGCGCGTTCTTGGTCTCCACATCCACGTTATTCTCCGCCCATATTCACGTCTTTCTCGCCCGGAGCCGTCTTCTTCCGCGTCTTTATTGTCTACAGGCACGGTGTCGTCAGCAATCACCTCGTTGTTCTCTTCTCCTTCGAGGCTCCCCATGTTGGCCTCTTCATTCGCTACATCGTCTGTCATCGCAAAAGGGTCATCAACGTAGTCTTCGTTGCTGGAAGGGTCACGGGTAAATCCGTGAACAGATCGAACGTAGTCCACAGGCTTCCTCTTGCGTAACCAGTGACCTATACAGACAAACCACAGCATCATAAGTTAGTGCAGGTGTTGGTAGAACGTAGCCGGTCATTTTGGCGGCTTTAGCCTACCTGTAGCTTGCGCAGGTTCGCGCGCTCTCTGGTTCGCCATTTTACACTTCTCCCTCCGTCGATACGAAACGAAATGAGAGTCCAGCACGTTTCGTACTTAATGTGTTTCGAACTTAGCAGAAAAAGATCTTGTGATTTTTTTCTTTCTTGCTATTGCGATTTTCTGAGTAGAATATATCACGATAAACTACCCAGCAACACAACCACGCCTTGTGTTGCTGTGATCGGTTTGTTGTCGTGATGTAACTAAGTTGTAGTATTGTCCGTTTTACATACTTTGCCGTCTTGTAAGGATTTCTTAATCAGGATTTGGGAGCGGTTATGGTAAACCTAAAGTCTGCTTACCACTTTGCCAAACCGACGTCGGCGTATGTGTCAAACGGTCATCAATGTACTCGTACATGTATTTTAAATATCCTTAGCCCCAAACAAACAAACCACTTTCGTTTTGACAACAAGATGCAGAGGCACCTCGTAGAAAATGCAGCTGAAGACACTCTTCCTTCATTAGTTCGCTGCTGCTTGACTATCCAAAAAGGAGAGCCAATGGGAAGATGCCGGGACAAGGGAAGAGTAGCTCGATTTGACTTTACAGTCTGTGATGGTCGTTCTGTGCTTCGGGCAAAGGTCGAGTCCAAGTTTCAATCTGAAATAGGAAAAGCGCTCGACTCAAGCACAATCGTATACGTAAAGCGTAGCAATAATGCATCACAGAAGCTTTCCAGCCAATTGCGACCACCGTCTACGAGCTAATTCAGCAGCTCGAGATGCTCTGGAGACGCGCACGACTTCGTAAAAGGGGGTCGGTCTGAATTCGAGATAGAATTATTCGTCTACATGCGATAAAACCCCTCCTCCTACGACAATAAGGCGTGCAACGCAGACTAGAATGCAGGAGCAACTTCCACTTGTAGCTGATTTTTTACGCAGCAGAGAAGAATCCGCTGGGCCAGCGACGACGCTGTACATGGCTGCAACTCAACCAAGACCCCCCCCCCCTCTCTGATGCGCCCTGGAAGTGCCGACAAGTTCGACGTTCCAACAACTTCAGTACATTGATTAACAACAAAACATTGTTGATCAGAACGCAGCTGCCGCTGTAGAAATGCACAGCGATGCATATTCGACATTTTGAATCATGTTACACAACGTTGAAGTTCCTATTCGCGTCAATATTCGTCAACTACGTCGAGTTTTAGGACTTCCAGACTGGAATCTACGTCCGCCATTTTGACAACCCAACCGCGAGCCTGTCGGATCCCCTCTGTTCGAAAGTGCGGATATCAAGGATGATGAAGATAAAAACGAGGAGGACCTTTTATTTGAAAGCTAACTTTTATTGTGATTTTCTATTTGATAGTTTACCTTTTATCACTATACCCACAGTGTCTATAAAGTTATATTCCTACATCGTCGTGGTTTTAGTACACATGCTAATTGGTATGCGGAGTACAGCCACGGGGTTCTCTCTAAACGCCATGTTCGCGTGCTTTTGAATCCATCGCTTTGAAAGAGAAAATTATACCTCGATTGGATTTAGCTCTGGAGAGTACGTCGGTATGAATGCGAGCATTATCCAAAATCAAAATTGAACGCAGAAGTGACCATGGGTTTAGGAAAAGTAAAATCTTAGATCGCAATATTTCGTGAAAAGGTTTTCGTGCGAAAGTTCCTTCAACTTGCCCCCAAGCAAAATAA
>NW_008649016.1:568314-569890 GCF_000247585.1 Phytophthora nicotianae INRA-310 | reverse complement strand
TAGTTCTTTTTATTTCAGGTATTTGCATTTTGGCCACAATAACCTAGGCAAGCATTGTATGACATTTGTGGCAGTGATGGTATATCTTTTCCCGTAACCATCCCGGATGTCACGCATGTGATTAACTGCGCAGTTGAGAAGCAGATCGAGCTGTCCAGCGTTAAAAAATTACATGCAGAAGTTTTGAAGGCTAATTGGTGCTCGAAAGACTCGTCTATCCAGCGTTCTGGACGTGCTGGACGAGTGATGCCTGGCAAGGCATTTCACTTGTTTACGAAGGCATTCCATGGCTCGTGTATGGCTCAGTACACCACCCCAGAATTGTTACGCAAGCCGCTGGACCGCGTCATCCTGCAGTTCACCGGACGTCTGAGCGAGTTTAAAGTGCCGAGTTCTCTTCTACGCGGAGCTTTGGATGCTCCAGACCTCTCGCATATCGACAATGCCTACAGGTTGTTGGCTTCTTTTGATGCGATTGACTCGGAAGATGAGAAGGACTCTCGTTTGACAAGGTTCGGGTCTTTCGTCTGCCACTTACCACTCAGTCTTCAGCTGTGTCGACTGCTAATGACTGGGTTGTACACTGTACAAGACAACACGGACCAGGTTGAATCGTGTCCACTACTGCTGCATACTGTCATCTTGGTATCAATCCTGTCAACACCGGATCTGTTTATAATGCTGTCATTCTACCACATCCGGTCAGCGCAAACTTATCTGAAAGAAATGAAGAAGAACCTCCAAGCAAAGCTAAAACTCGATGGAGGAATGTGGAGTGAGCCCTTGTCTATTTGGCTCTTCTACATGGAAACGATGAGCGACCAACAAATCAACATCAAGAGCAATCTGCGTGGGATTTCCACAAGTTTGCTATCTCCTCTCGTCGATACCAAACGCTGAACTATTTGATTTCTGATCTGTGCAAGCGGTTGATTTCGCTGTCACAAACGCCCGAGTTCAGTCAGCTTATATACGCGAAAGGACGTGAAGTGTTGAGCAAGTTGGAGACGTATGCGAGTACACAGCGGGTGGACAAGAAGCTACTTAAATTCGCACGAGATACGGTCTCTGGCAAACGCGATGAGTGCGTTGTCTTCGGTTCCTAATCATACAAAACTATGGCGAGCATATGATCCGAGCCACACTGCCGTCGCAGGATATGGACGATGACGTGGACAGCACTGATCAAGTTGACTTGACACTTTCCAAGGAAGGAGCTGAGGAGTTCAAGTGTCTGTCAGGCAGACAGAAAGACAGGTTATTCAACCAATTAGCAGGCAGTGACAACCCGGATGATGAACTCGCAGGCCTTGCTTACAGAGGGAATACTGTGTCCATTCACGCGTATCCTACACCGCGAAATCAGGGAGGAGATGAAGAGAACTGCTTCGACGAAGTGGCTAAAGGTACAGTGGAGAGGACGGGCTTCCCAGTGTCGTTAATTTACTACATTCGCGGCGGGAGATTCCCGGTGAACCTGGGCATGCGGCTGAAGCTAGAGGAACGCGAACAGACATTTAGGTTTCATGTTGAAAGCAGTAAGTCGAGCGACCTGACGTGGCAGCAGCAAAAGGGG
>NW_008649016.1:564495-565564 GCF_000247585.1 Phytophthora nicotianae INRA-310 | reverse complement strand
TTCCCCGAAGGATGGCGCTGGAGGTTGAAGTTCTTGAGACGATTAATGCAGTGCGATCGGCGTTGTCTGACGCACTAAACGCGACGATTGAAGCTCGGAGGGTCTACGTGGCCGATTTGTTGGTACTGTCGAATGACTCGCTTTTCATCACAAAGGAGAGGAAGGCCAGTGCACAGCGATGCAAGTTGCAACGTTTGGCGATGACTGTGCAGGACAAGGCGATGGTGGAGGAAGAAGAGACGCCAACGCGCTTCCCTCAGCTCTACATGGCCTAGGTATGTGCTGGGCTGGTGGTCTAACTTAGTGGTGTGTAGGTGATCTGGCTCATCAAACTCGTGCAACTCGTGGCTGCTACTCCCTGATTCCTCGACAAGCAAAATCCACTATCGAACCCAAGAGCGACATCCAATAACACTACTACAGATGGCACGAAGTTGAGAATTACACGTAAGCTTAAGCTTCATCTAGGAAAAATAAAGAATAACAATATAAGCCATCGGAAATTAGTTCTTTTTATTTCAGGTATTTGCATTTTGGCCACAATAACCTAGGCAAGCATTGTATGACATTTGTGGCAGTGATGGTATATCTTTTCCCGTTCTAATTACCGCGATATTTATATTAGCTTCTCAAAAATACATAATTTTTGCAATACTAAAGTATTTATAAAACATCTGCCGAGCGAATCTGCGACGTGAAGAGCTCAGTAAACCGATTTATCAGGTCGGACGTTTCAAGTACCAGTTTATGAACTCGGTATATCGGTTTACCTGGTTCTAGGGTCATCTTTGTAATAAAGAGTGAACCAGTTCATACAGCCTTGGTTCGTTTTCTCGATAAACGGACGATACGGGCCCGGAAGCGCCAAGATGGGTGCCTTAAGGAGGCTCTCCTTAACAGCCTTGAAGGCGTCGTCATGAAGGACGTCCCAGCACCAAGGTGCATTCTTCTTAAGGAGATTGGACAGTGGCCAAGCCATATCAGCGTAATTCTCGCTGAACTTATGCAAGTAGTTGGCTAAGCCAAGCCACTTACGTAAGTCCTTTTGGTTCGACGGAACCGGCCAGTC
>NW_008649016.1:559330-560671 GCF_000247585.1 Phytophthora nicotianae INRA-310 | reverse complement strand
CCAGTGTCCGATACATCCAAGAACATGTGGTGAGATGGAGGATCGAGGCGAGATAAGTGCTCAACCGGGATGGTGTTGAATTTGTGCTGAAGCTCTAAGATTGCGAGAAACCAGCTCAGGTAATCGCGTACGTCGTCCGTGACGGGTCGACGAACACGTTGGGTGTAGAATCCTGTCGAAAAGACTTGAATGTTTGGTAAAAAGCTCTGGTGGGCGCAAAACTCGTCGAAATGTAGCGTAGGCTGCCGAGAAGTTTGTGGATCATGGATTGGGTGCAACTTGTCATGTCAAGGAGCAGTTTCGAGTCTTTAAAACTTTGTCGGCTGGCACCGATTCTGTGCCAGCGCGTGTATCCCAGAGTAGTCCCAGAGCCCTCACATTTGTCGACCAAATCGTGAACTTTCTTCGCTGATCGCTGCTGGACCAAGCACCACCGCCATCGACTTACGTAACGCCAGATTTGCTTTTGCACGCCTTGTGCCTGTATCCAATTACGCACATGTGTGATCGTCATACCAGTAGTTACCGACAAACGGCCCATCGGGGCCAGTATTGGGCTGGGTCGTTCACGTTGATAGAGATTGTTAATGAGCGATCCTGGGAGCGAGTCATACGCCGGTGATCCGCACCAGACGAATCCGCAGGATAAATCAATGATGACGTAGCAGTCGAATCTGAATGCAAATATGTGGACATGGTCGGTATGCATAGGTACGTGGTGAAAGGCTCCGGCCACGTCGCCCAGCATCATTAGCAAAAGATGACCCGCAATTCGAATGCGCAGCTCGAGCATCCGGCGGGCTATGTCACTAGGTGGATTGTACACGATGTCTGGAAATTTGTTGCGTTCAGTGAAGTCGTCGACTAATGCTCCTTCCGTAAAGGATTATAGTTAATGATTTGGATAGCGGTTGCCAATCCCTCTTTCCCCACCACGCCAATGGGACTGATGAAAACATTAATCCACTGGTCCAGTAAATCTTCTTGATAACGTCCTTCCCGTTGACCTTTCACAATACGTGCTCTCACTTGCGATAGATATGGCAGCATGGACTTGTGGTTGGCCGGGCGATTGGACTAGGTCTGTGGCTTGCGACTGGTCCATGCTGGCTGAACTCCTCTCGCACCACGGAGTTCCATTGATCAGTGAGCTCAGCAAAATCAGGTTCCGCGTTGCGCTCGACTTCGAATAAATCCTTGTTTGGCCGTGGATTGTCAGCAGTCTGATCACACCATCTCTTCACAAATTCGGATACTGGCCGGAGCGTCGTGCGACCTGAGAATCAGCACGAATTCGGTTGATATCCAAATAGTCAGGCTTCGCCGATATCACGGAAGGTA
>NW_008649016.1:553432-556124 GCF_000247585.1 Phytophthora nicotianae INRA-310 | reverse complement strand
GCAACATATCGGCCCCTTTGACACTAGAAACAACACAGACAAGCAATATAGCGCCGTAAAATACTTTTTGGATCGTAGATAGATTACCTTTGTTCCAAAAGTTACCATATAGCCATCACAATTTTTTGGCAAACTTCGCGCCTGGAGGAGTCAGCCAACAGCAAAGACAGACAAAAAAAGAAGATCGAACAGGCTAATAATTAGCACTTCCTCCGGTTCTAAGACGCGCAATACGGCGGTCTCTACTATAGCCGAAGACCACCAAGCCAGTCAGCACTACAAGGAGCGTATTTCCAAGGAGCTACTGCGTTCCCGGCTTTAGCTAATTAAGCGTTTAGAAGTAAACCTGAAGCCAGCGCCCAAGTATTATATCAAGCTGATGGATACAGATGAGGAGATTGCGGTCATGCTGGCCCGCGAAAAGGACGCTGCTATCCGTTTGGCCGCAGCTGTTGGAGCCTCGGCACACGGCGTTGGCTGCGTCACATCGTATGATATGGCACTCGAACAGTGCTGCAGCATACTGTCGAACGTCCCTTGTGAGTGACAAACGCGTTGGATTCTCGAGGAAGAAACATTTGGGTAGTCAAAGGCGAACACAATTCACTTGGCAATTCTTTTTTTATATTTTGAATGCTTTGAAGAACTTTAGTCCGGTTGCTCTACTGCTTTAGCACGTTTGTTTGATGTCATAGTCATATCGGACTGCATCAGGATGACTCACATGATACGAAGTCGCATGATAGGAATCTCGCCTCCCGTAATAGCCACTGATGTCAAACGAAAGTTGTACTTTAACATGGTGTATGCCTGTGCGATGCACAACACACCGCATGAAGTTCCGTAAATAATAGAAATTATGCCTATCAACAAAGGGAGAATGTAAATCGTTATCAGTGATAATACCCAGATGATACCCCAGATTGTTAGTCCCGTGAGTCCAATCCATCACCATAATTTCGCCCCAGTAGAAGAAACACTTCTATTGGATTGATGCTTGCATAACAATCACACACGTCATATCCATTTGGTTCTGAACGAAAAGACCGTCGTTGCCAGCATCTTCATCCGCAAACGCATCCAAAATAGTTTTCGTCCTCTCAAGTGTCGTACTTCCCAGTACTTGCTTTAGAATATTTCTTGTTCGTTGGGGAGACAAAACTATATCTATACCATTTATAAGAATTAGTAATTAATAAATTAAATGAATCTTAGTAAGTATCAAAGCAAAAAACAACAACAGCTAAAAACTCATCACTGGGACCCATCAAGCTGCTTCGACAGAAATCGGTTGATATTCGAAGTGCTCGTCTTCATATCCATCAAGAGCCCAAACTCTCGGTGAACCTGGGACGGAATCGAGATGAACTTTGCTTCACGATACGAGTCAAAAATGAAATTGTTTGTTTCGTGGTTGTGCGTAGATATCTGAAAATATGGATCCAAATGAGAATTTAGTTTTGCAACAATCGAGAAATAACTCATCTTACCTCAGTGTCCGATTCCAATTGCACCTCCCGTGCAGCCATACCCTGTTTGACAACCTTGACACACCGTACCAGGAAGCTCGCCACACATACATCGTACCTCAACGCACAAATGCGGAGACCTTCGCCGCGGGAGGATTGCGTTGAGCCATGTGTACACCACATACGCTGGAAGCTGTGCGAAACGCGCTCTAGTATACGTGTTGCGTTAGCACGGCTAGTACAACAAAACGATCAACAAAGAGAGCAACACATTAGCTGTTAACATGTTTGTAACATTCATCTCTTTCTCCACCACCATAACTTTGCGCCTGTTGTTCCTGGCTTGGGTTTCGGATCTCCGGACGCGTAAATGGAGAAAATGTTGGCTTCGTAATGGTGAAGCACTTGCTAAAACTCTTCCCAGCTCTTGAGCGACTTCTTCGCCAAACCTGGCTTGAAGTTAACGACGCCTTGTCGCGTCTTCACATTACATTCGCGTCCACATCCGCGTCCGCATCGCCTTCATCCACATTCGCGTCACTAACTACCACATTCGAGTCAACAGCCGCATCACCATCTTCCATATTCGCGTCACCTTCGTCCACATTTGAATCGCGCGCCTCCGGACCCGCACTATCATTACTGTCGTTCGGCATCGACTCTGGCGTGTCGTCCTTCGCCGTGGTCGCAGCACTGGCACACGCGTCCTTCTTGCCCGCATCGACGCACAGCCCAGTCACTACAAAAGAAGACAAGCAAAAATATGAGCAACTCAATATTGATATTTGCCGTTGAGTCATCACCTCCACTCGCGCTGGTTGCGGCGGTAGTCGTGCCAACGTCATCGCTCGTGCCCAATGCTGCGTCACCACTTCCTGGGCCCGTCATAGCCGCCGGCGCGTTCTTGGTCTCCACATCCACGTTATTCTCCGCCCATATTCACGTCTTTCTCGCCCGGAGCCGTCTTCTTCCGCGTCTTTATTGTCTACAGGCACGGTGTCGTCAGCAATCACCTCGTTGTTCTCTTCTCCTTCGAGGCTCCCCATGTTGGCCTCTTCATTCGCTACATCGTCTGTCATCGCAAAAGGGTCATCAACGTAGTCTTCGTTGCTGGAAGGGTCACGGGTAAATCCGTGAACAGATCGAACGTAGTCCACAGGCTTCCTCTTGCGTAACCAGTGACCTATACAGACAAACCACAGCATCATAAGTTAGTGCAGGTG
>NW_008649016.1:549518-551702 GCF_000247585.1 Phytophthora nicotianae INRA-310 | reverse complement strand
GTTATATCAGTTGCAGCAAGCATAGAGACCCTTTACCGCGCAAAAAAGGTAGTGATACCATTGCAGGCTGTCCGTGACGTGACCACATGTATTGACACAGCATAGACCGGCCGCCCTTAGTGGTCTCGTCGGCAAAAAAACAAGCTGATCTGGTCACGAATAGAATGGACCGAGTCGTTCAACGTATTGGTTTCGTTCCGACGGAACACTTTCAAGTGCGCGCTTGGTCGGTTTCTTTCGAGACAAATCCAAGTCAAACCGCGGCGCTCAACACACGGTCGAGTCTGAAATATTGCCGCGGTCGGGGAATCGCTCTTTAATTGCAGACTTAATTTCTTCAAAGTAGAAACAAGGGTGAACTTTGACGTAGTCATCAATAAATATAAGCACTATCGAGATGAGGGCTGCTTTTCGCGAATCTTCGTATCCACGTTCCCAGATCTCTGAAAATGTTGTAGCCATCTGCTCAGTGTACGCTGTGCGACACCCAAAACATGACTGATACCATGTCAACAAGAACGTCATACGCGTACAAAAGAATCACTGATCTCCACCTTAAGTCATGCGAGTATGTCATTGTTGGTGCGAAAACTCCGAATGGCGGTGATTTCGCTGCCATTGGGGCTTTTTCGTCTTCTACGCGTTTGTGTTCTGGGCTATCTTGCCTCTAATCTGAGTTCTATTATTATTAGCACTGCCATTACAAAGCTGGATCTGCTGACCTAACACGCCATGTCTTAATCTCAGTTCAAAAGTCGATTTTGCCAAAAAAAAAAAAAAAAAAAGACTGAAAGGCACAATACCGATTCCAGTCGCCGTCAGCATGATACATGTCCGCAACTTACCCGCATTAACGTCCGTATCTGTTCTATCAGTTTGCTCAAGTGTTTTGGACGATGCTACCGTCCATGTATTGGTCCATGTACAACCCATATTTCTGTGTTGCGGTAAGTGATTTATCTAGGTAAGAAAGTATTCCACTGCGATTCACAGGCTGCAAGCACTGGTGGATACCATGTAAGAGTCTACTGTGTATTAATCCTTGCAAATAGTAGCTTTTGTACTAATCTAATTTCATCAGGAAACTAAAAAATTGGTAGCGCTGCAATAGAGGTCCCTCTTCCACCATTGAATTGGTTCCAGAAGCATCAGCGTAAGTCCAGAAATGTAAGCAAACGAAAAAACCACAGTTATATCCGTCTAATTGCAGCAGAACCTCTGCATGTTTCACGTTGTAGCTGCTACTAAGCTGTTTAGCGAGATTCCACGTAATGTGCTCAAGAGCTTTCATGTAGACATTCGAGTTTATTGCGTCATAGAACACCGCTAGTTGTTGGTCTGTATCCACAATAATACAGCTCCAATACAAGTTGACAGGGGTCAGAATGACTGTATCTGATGTTCTCGCGGCAATGACTTTCAACGTTATACCTTCGAAAAGTGTTTGCCGTCCACTACGTTTGGGATTGGGTTTAGCGGGCGCAATACCAATGAATTGTACCTTTGTAGTGCCACAACACCAACGATCACAAAGCGCCGTGAAAACAGCGTTATTTAGCCAATGCGGAGGCTTAATGTGACGTTCTTGGGGCCTACCAAACGGAGGAAGCAGTCGTTGGCGGCCTTGGCGAAGAGAGTCGAGGTCGGAGGCGGAGTCGAAGGTGGCGCTGCAGTCGAGGTCTTGCTTGAAGGTTGAGTTGAACAGAAGAGGCAATTGAGAATTGATTAATCAGTTAGAGTTGGCGGCGGCAACCCAGTAGTTGCCGCACAACGAGTAGTTCTTGGCAACCAGATATTCAAGAACGTAGCCAGGTCCCATCCTAAAAACTATCTTTCTTAAATCCTGTTTTATCTGTAGCTACCAATGAAAACCTACGAATCCTAATCTTATCTTGATCGGAAATTTCGCGCAGCGTCCCAAAATCGCAATTTCCAGATGGAAACTTGATTGTTGCAAATCCATGTGATTTTGGACCAATAGGATTGTAGACTGAACGAAAAAGATATGCAGAGTTAAGATGTGGATACAACAACTATGTTTAAATGTATATATTTGTGTTTAGAGTTACCTACCCGTATGTACCATTCTTTTGGTAGAGGTCGGAGAAAGTTGGAGGTCGTAGATTTTATGGTATGGTTGACTATGATCATTTTTCCGACATTACTAGAAGTTTGTATAAAGTG
>NW_008649016.1:545050-546753 GCF_000247585.1 Phytophthora nicotianae INRA-310 | reverse complement strand
ACAACAAAATTGTATGACCATACTTTCTTCTGTTAATATACTTGCTTTTGTATTACATACAAATCCACACACAGCGTCGGAAACGTCGGAAGTCGGATAAATTTTGGTATGGCAACTAGTTTTGAACTGGTTATTTTTGAATTTTTAACGGGACACTTGCAAAATTATTTTTTCAATTGGATAGTTTTGCAGATTTGGTGGTTACATCTGGCTATAACCAAAATATCGAAAAGTCCAGTTGGCTAGTTTACAATTATAGGCTTGGATTGATCCCACGTAGAGCGCAACTTGGTGTCTGAGATCGGCACGCGGGCTCAGACCTAGGACTGCCTCAAACCGAGCAAACCGAGGTGCTCCCTTTTTGGGGGAGGCAGTGGTGGCTAGGGTCAACCAGGGGGTGCTTTGGGGTGTATTTTAAAAAGTAACCACGATGACATGCAAAAGTGGATTAGTTGAGTTCTCAGTGTCCGATTCTAAACACCTAAGTAACCGAGTCAACTGGCGAATTCAAGCGCTAAGTCATGAATTTGACCGTCAGAACTCAACCTCAATTGCTACAAAGTGATGAAGAGTTCAGATTTGAAGGTTTAGCTCAGCGAACGACGGCTTCTAGTCTACTTAAGTATTGGACAATTCCCACACCAAAAGTACTGGATCAATTGTGTACAATGGGATTGACAAGAGTCTATCTGTAGCAGAAGTGAATTATACATTGCCGCCTTTTTTTCTGTCTCAAATTTCACTAAATGGGCATTACATCATCCAGAAAAATGAAATATCTCCATTTATCTAAATTTTGTGCTAGTCTCCGGCGCTTACTTGGACTTCTTGTCTCCTAGACGCTCCGTGCAGAGCAGTACATGCCACCCGAATTGAGTCTGCACCTTGGCGAGCTTGCCCACTTCTCCTTCGAACACCACCTTGTCAAACTGCGGCACCATCTCGCCACGTCCAAACATGCCCAGGTCTCCCCCCTTCTTGCCCGAGGGACAAGTGCTGTGCTTTCCTGCCAATTCCGACAATATGGTCTTTTTGTCCTCTGCAGCGTCGATCTCCTTGAACAATTTATCAGCCTCTTCCTCAGATTTCACCAGGATATGGTACGCGTGGGCACGAGGTCCGCCCTTGCTGCCACGGGCTCCAAGAGCCATGATAAAGATGAGGATAATGGGGCCAAGGAAGGGCATGATCTTAAGCAGCATCTGCTTGAGATCGCGGTACTTGTCCGGCTCCTCCGTGCCGTCCAGACGACGGGAGATAAGCACAAGATGCCAGCCAAACTGGGTCTTAACCTTGTGCACAATGCCGATCTCGCCCTCAAAGGCAACCTTGTCGAACTCCGGCACCATCTGGCCGCGGTCAAACGTACCCAAGTCACCGCCCTTGCGACTGGATGGGCATTTGCTGTGCTCCTTGGCGAGTTGCGCAAACTTAAGGAAGAGGTTAGAGGCCTCGCCCAGCTGCACACTCAGGTCGTCGGCCTCGGCCTCCGTGTCCACGAGGATGTGGCTGGCGTGCGCCTTGATGGCGACAGGGGCCGCGTCTTGGCCCGTGGCTGAGACGACGCAGCACAATAGCAGCGTCGCTAGAAACGCGAGGATCTTGGGCGCCATAGTATAGCGGCGACTTGTACTTGGCTTGGTCGATTCGCTAGTGACGTTAGATTGAACTTTTGTCTCCCCTTGATTGATACGTGGCGAGAA
>NW_008649016.1:538496-542385 GCF_000247585.1 Phytophthora nicotianae INRA-310 | reverse complement strand
TATTAACGTGCACCCTTCCTCGACGTACACTCCAGTAGTATTCACGACACGAACTCGACAACCGGAGAAATATGATCGCAGTAGAGGCTGCGTGACCGTCGTCAATCCGTGAATTGTTGGTACCGTCTTAATGTATCGCGAAATTGTAGGTAGACTACTGCTCTCGATCTCGTACGGAAACTGCTTAAGTCGATCTGGAACCACTGATAGGAGGTCTTCTCCGTTAGTTGCAAAGGCTAGTTTCATGCCTACAACCCCCTGGTTCGGAATATCTGGACGACAGTCAGCATAATCCGGATACGTGTTGAAGTCGGCAACTGAGATGGAGGAATAATCTGCACTGTTTTTGACCGTCTGGAATCTGTGGAGACGTAACACCACACCGAGATTCCAACGCGATTCACACTGCTCCTTTTGATCAACAGCCACCTCCAGTTCACGTTTCATCTGTGGTGCTAATGACAAATTCAGCGTGTTAACTACGCTTAATATCCCTTCAGCAGTGCTACCAATCGCAACGTTTGGAGTCCCCCAGTCGTTCACAGCCCCAATAGCGACAGAACAGACGGCTCCATCATTATCCAGCTTATCTGCGAGCGCTATTTCTTCGGGGGTTAACTTGCTATAGTCTCCGGCCGCTGCATCAGCGTTTGCCACTACTTGAGAGTTCTCGTAAACCGGCATACTGATTATAGCGTCACTTCCGAAAACGCTGAGCTGGATGAACACCTTTCGACAAGAAGAGAGGCAATCGTGGCAACCACCTCGCATGATTGGATCCAATTGGCTGTAGGCGAAGTAGCTGTGTTTGGCGTCAATGAAGAATGTGGCGCTGGTGAAGTAGCCGGTAGTGATACAAACAACGAGCACCACCAACGGCGCGATGACGCAGCGTCCAACAACTCCACATACGGCTAGTAACACCGAAGGATGGAGGATCGATCGCCAGTTGCGCGAGCTGCTTTGTCGCTTTTGCTCTGCATAATACTGTGCGCCCCAGCTAGTTGTCCGAGTTCGCTCGTCAGTAGCAACCATGTGTGAGGGAGATCGCCTCAGAAGAACAATGACGGAAGGAGATCGCCGCTGCTGCACAAGCAAATTCGTGGCGCCATTTAATTTTAGCTTTGGACAGGGCTGTGACCTTTACAGAAACAGACACTAACAGAGGCGCGTCTTGATCCTGGAATACGAGAAGCAATGAAATACTGGAGACCAGGGGACGAAGTTCGATCACTTACTAAAGCTGGTTTAAGCGATAACTATCTTCCAGACCAGGGCTTGGTAAAACGCAATATGATATTGATTGCTAGGCGGATTCCATGCCAATTAAAAATGGTGTTTTTGTCAATTTGTTATCCACGATAGAAGGATGCGTACGTCACATCGCCGCCTCGCACTTCATAAAAAAGAAAACCTGGGATCTAGCCAAAACGGATACGCGCATTGGAATGAGGGGGGGGGGGGGGTTACCTGGAGAATCCTCCCGACGCGCCCCACATTTGAAGGTGGTCCATTACTCGCCTTAAAGGAGGCAAAATGCCTCCTTTTGATACTGACTATCCTAGATTTGTATACTATAGTTCACTAAAGTGGCTCGCGAAAGGGTAAAAAAATACTGACTAAAACTACTAACAGTAGAAAACCGTTACCCATAATCACAGTCAAAGTTTCTACACCTGAGCATGTCAGTTCGCGTTTTTTTTCTTTCCGAGATCAATCGCCTCCGCAACCGCACTTGCATCCCACAAGTTCCTATTGAACTGCAAAAAGAGTATCGTCTCCAACGTCATTGGGATGAGGCTTCGGCGCAGACGTGAGAACACTATTCCTACACGAGAGAACAGCCTCTCCACGTCATTAGATATGGGTGGGATTCACTTCAAGTCCTCTCTAGATGAAGTCACTTTCTCCTGGCTTAACGCAACCTCGGCAAGGATTGATGGCCATCTCCGCCTTCCTCTTGCGAATTCGTCGCCACAGTATCGGTGGTCTGTTGGAGCTTTACTACAGCTGCTCGTTCCCCTCTCGTCAGGGTATTCTCTTTGCCAGCCATAAGCTTAACGATACCGTTCTCGAAGTCGGGAAACTTGACCAACGAGGCCGTAGGTGACAGATACAGGTCCGTACCAGGGTAATGCTTGATGACATGGTCAAACAGAGCCCGCACATCAAGCAGAGACACCATCGTCGTTTGTAGCTTCTTGTTCACACTCCCCAAGTTCTTGAGGTCTTCATATAGAGCCTTCAACCGGACATTCTCTCGTGGGGTGGGAATGAAGCCCGCCAATTGGTCGTCGATGCGGTCCAACTTCGAATAGATGCGAAAATAGCGGTCGATCATGGAGAACGTGCTGCTCCAGCGTGCTGTATTACGGTAGACAGGCATGAGGGCGTCTGCCTCGCGGAGATGATGCCGGTTCTTGATCGTGTTCAACTTGACCATGAGCGCATGGACTTTATCCAATATATCGTCGTCCTCGCGCATGAGGGCTTGGACGGCCAAGTTGAATCGGTGGCTAGCACGCCCTATCATTGGAACCAGTGTCTTGTTTGCAATTGCTACATTTACGGACGCGTGATCGATCACGTAGAAGCAGAGCTGAGAGGCATGAATTTCGTACGTGTCTAACACGTCGTCAAGCAACTCGATAATCACGTCTGACCCCATGTCCGACTCGCCCGTCAGAGTCGAAAAGCACAACAGATACTTGTCGGCCCCAGTTACACCGATGACTGCCACGAAATGCATGCCTTCCTCAGTCCATGCATCTATGGCAAAGCCGACTTTCTTGCCACGCAGCAGCAACTTGATTCGTCCTTGGACGACGCTTTCCAGTCCGAACATGCTCTTCATCAGCGCCTTCGTGCTTACTCGGTTCAAACGAGTGTACTTCCGCGTCTTCACCTTTTCGCACATGCTTAGTTTGCGGTTATCCATGATGATCCAGTCCAACCAGTGATAAATTGTCCTGGAGAATTCATCGCCCTTCACGAAAGTATCGAGGTTGCCTTCTTGTCGTCCTCGTAGGTGTTGGCATGACACCGGACGAGGTGTTCCACCAGGTTCGTGCACCCAGTCCCACGAACTTGCTTCCGACGAAAGAAACAGATTCGATCCTGATGGTACTCATCGCCGTCGGAGCCAAAGAGGGCTGCAGCAAGGGATCTCGGGGCGATTGAAGACATGTGGAGAGCGTCGTAGAAGAATGGTCTTGTTCTGGTTTCGGCAAATTGCGGAATGGCAATGCTCTCCTGTAGCGAATTGCACACGCCCCCACGAAAACCAACCACCAATTGTATAGTTTTTTTTAGAAACAGGTAGTATAAGTTTTATTGGATGAAATTGGGGATTGGGGGTCAACTAGTTATTGCAGTTATTATTACGGTTATTGAAATTTACCGAGCCCTGTTCCAGACCCCTTCAAGTACAGCCATTTGCAGAAATACTAATACTTACACGTGCACATCGAGATTAATAAGATCAGGATTCTGACCTCATTACAATCCCAGGTAGGAGTCTGGATATAAATTCCTATCGGCCCAAAATCAGCTTTACTCCATTTTATTTTTCTTTAAGGTAAAAGGCCAGTTAAGTAGATATGTAGAATACCTTGACTTTAGAATGCAACGTCTCTAAAATAAGCTATCCCGTTGTAAAAATACACCTACCCACGTAGGAAATGCTCCCGATTGATATATTTTGTCACCGTAGGAGAGCTGCCTGAAAAAGCTTGTCTGTTTGCTGTCCGAATCAGCTTAGTAGAGACTTTATACTCGGTTTTGCATTGGAAAAGCGCACTACTGATGATCTTCGTGTTGGTTATACCCAATGAAAACCGGTTCTGAGATTTCCCGTGGACCTGATTGGTTCTGATTAGCTCTACTAAAT
>NW_008649016.1:534873-538181 GCF_000247585.1 Phytophthora nicotianae INRA-310 | reverse complement strand
CCAGCGCAACAGCTTCCCTAGTCTATCTTTTTCGACGACGAGCTTTGATCCAACAAAAAGAAGCCTGCAGATAATCCATTAGCCCTGACATACACAACTGTGTCGTGGGCTTTTGGCTCGATCGAGGATCTACGCGGCACACTGTGCCCGTCGAACACTTCTTCAACATCATGACAGCTATTTCACTAGTGCTCAACCAGGAAGGCTTGTTTTTAATAGTCTAACAAACCCGGCTACAGGATGTCGAGCCGTACCACCATCGACAATGACAATCTTCTTTTGGCCGTCGATTATAATACGGACGTCTAGCTTGTCGAACTCGCTGACTCCGTCAAGCTCGTCAAGAGTTGTGAAGCTGAGTGCTTCGTCGCTGATACGAGCAGAGTCGTCGTCCAGTTCATTGGTATCATTCATCATCGCTGCAGTGTCAACCGGTAGTTCCACGTGGCGTTTAGCTAGTTCTTGCAAATACTCATGCGCGAGCATGCCCTGGATCGTTCAAATTCCGTCACCTCGTCTTGCTACATTTTAAGCTACACGAGGCGGACCTACGACCTCTTCGCACTTGATATATTGCTTCAACTTGCGTACACCCTTTGAACCGTTCAGGATCACTAGCAGGTCACCTCCATTGTATGTCGTCACATTAGCAATCGCTTTCTCCATTTTGGAAAAATGGTAACTAGTGGATCATTTCAAGAAGAAAATATACGTCAACCAGTCAAGATTCATCACGAAGCAAGGGTCTCATGACAGCAAAGACTCAGGAGTTAATCTATCTATCATTGACGTGTTCGAAGACGATGAACAGTTTTTATTACGCTAGCGGCATTGCTTCCGAGAGTTTATAGTTTTCCGCACTGGCCGAATACCACGTGCATGACGTGGCATAAGTCAGTGTTCCCTGTTCTGGGTCGTAATGCCAGCGAAGTAAAAGTTGATTGAATGTTCGGAGGAATTTACGCGGTACCAACCGAGCCACGAGCAGTAACACAACAGAAGTCGCTTGGTACACATGCTCGCCGTAAAACAAATAACCAGTGAGTAGTATGGTTTCGACACTCGAGCATCGTTTATTCATGTAAGTGACGTAGGCAAAGTCGTTGCAGTCCTTAAAGAGCCTCGAGAACGGTGCACCGAGACAATTCTCCTCAAATGTCGTCATTTGTGGTGACTTTACCCCATCTCCTGCACTCACGGCACTGTTGACACGGTATTTACTCGCTCCTCGACTCCTTTGACAATGTTTTATCATTAACGCGATACAGTTCGTAAGAAACCCCAAAGCTAGAGCAGCTGCGGTGATGACGAACCCCAAGTTCACGATAAAAACGTAGCACGAATCCTTCAAACCACAGTATTTGGCTCCAAGTGTTGATGTTCGTCGCAACAATTCGCCATTAAGATCACCAATAAATGATAACGAGGTGTATCTTAAGGATAATAGCACGCCAGTGACGCACCCAGTAGCTGTGAGAATTACTACTTCCCATAGCAATCGAAAACCGCGATCGAGTTCTTGTTCTCCAGTTCGAGCCTTGATCACGTTGATGAATGAATAAGAAAAAGCATAAAAGCTTAGCGCGAGATTCATGATGGAGGCGGAAGATAAGGTTCCGGTGGAAAGTCCGAGATAGTACATATCAGAATTGAACGCGAAGTGATACATGACTTGAGCAAGATACGCAATCTGCATACGTCCATTCTGGCATCGGTACGCCCAAATTTGAGTTAGCAACACGGAGCGCTTGGATGACATTACCTGGTAAAGGCTGATGATACCCATGAGTAGGATTTGAGCCACAATAGCACCTGGTAACATACTCAGGGCTACGCTGTCTGCGTATCGACTGCGAAATACACTGATAATCTGAATGACGCGCGTTGGATCGGCCGAACTGAGGGAGTTCGTGTACTCCCATACTGTGTTGTACATATTGTGAACACACACGTCGCCAGTTGAACATACTGGCAAATCATCGGGAGACTGTAACGTCAATCCATACGAACGCCAGTGATCTATTAGCGTGCACCCTTCCTCGACGTACACTGCAGTAGTATTCACGACACGAACTCGACAACCGGAGAAATATGATCGCAGTAGAGGCTGCGTGACCGTCGTCAATCCGTGAATTGTTGGTACCGTCTTAATGTATCGCGAAATTGTAGGTAGACTACTGCTCTCGATCTCGTACGGAAACTGCTTAAGTCGATCTGGAACCACTGATAGGAGGTCTTCTCCGTTAGTTGCAAAGGCTAGTTTCATGCCTACAACCCCCTGGTTCGGAATATCTGGACGACAGTCAGCATAATCCGGATACGTGTTGAAGTCGGCAACTGAGATGGAGGAATAATCTGCACTGTTTTTGACCGTCTGGAATCTGTGGAGACGTAACACCACACCGAGATTCCAACGCGATTCACACTGCTCCTTTTGATCAACAGCCACCTCCAGTTCACGTTTCATCTGTGGTGCTAATGACAAATTCAGCGTGTTAACTACGCTTAATATCCCTTCAGCAGTGCTACCAATCGCAACGTTTGGAGTCCCCCAGTCGTTCACAGCCCCAATAGCGACAGAACAGACGGCTCCATCATTATCCAGCTTATCTGCGAGCGCTATTTCTTCGGGGGTTAACTTGCTATAGTCTCCGGCCGCTGCATCAGCGTTTGCCACTACTTGAGAGTTCTCGTAAACCGGCATACTGATTATAGCGTCACTTCCGAAAACGCTGAGCTGGATGAACACCTTTCGACAAGAAGAGAGGCAATCGTGGCAACCACCTCGCATGATTGGATCCAATTGGCTGTAGGCGAAGTAGCTGTGTTTGGCGTCAATGAAGAATGTGGCGCTGGTGAAGTAGCCGGTAGTGATACAAACAACGAGCACCACCAACGGCGCGATGACGCAGCGTCCAACAACTCCACATACGGCTAGTAACACCGAAGGATGGAGGATCGATCGCCAGTTGCGCGAGCTGCTTTGTCGCTTTTGCTCTGCATAATACTGTGCGCCCCAGCTAGTTGTCCGAGTTCGCTCGTCAGTAGCAACCATGTGTGAGGGAGATCGCCTCAGAAGAACAATGACGGAAGGAGATCGCCGCTGCTGCACAAGCAAATTCGTGGCGCCATTTAATTTTAGCTTTGGACAGGGCTGTGACCTTTACAGAAACAGACACTAACAGAGGCGCGTCTTGATCCTGGAATACGAGAAGCAATGAAATACTGGAGACCAGGGGACGAAGTTCGATCACTTACTAAAGCTGGTTTAAGCGATAACTATCTTCCAGACCAGGGCTTGGTAAAAC
>NW_008649016.1:529642-533988 GCF_000247585.1 Phytophthora nicotianae INRA-310 | reverse complement strand
TGTATTACGGTAGACAGGCATGAGGGCGTCTGCCTCGCGGAGATGATGCCGGTTCTTGATCGTGTTCAACTTGACCATGAGCGCATGGACTTTATCCAATATATCGTCGTCCTCGCGCATGAGGGCTTGGACGGCCAAGTTGAATCGGTGGCTAGCACGCCCTATCATTGGAACCAGTGTCTTGTTTGCAATTGCTACATTTACGGACGCGTGATCGATCACGTAGAAGCAGAGCTGAGAGGCATGAATTTCGTACGTGTCTAACACGTCGTCAAGCAACTCGATAATCACGTCTGACCCCATGTCCGACTCGCCCGTCAGAGTCGAAAAGCACAACAGATACTTGTCGGCCCCAGTTACACCGATGACTGCCACGAAATGCATGCCTTCCTCAGTCCATGCATCTATGGCAAAGCCGACTTTCTTGCCACGCAGCAGCAACTTGATTCGTCCTTGGACGACGCTTTCCAGTCCGAACATGCTCTTCATCAGCGCCTTCGTGCTTACTCGGTTCAAACGAGTGTACTTCCGCGTCTTCACCTTTTCGCACATGCTTAGTTTGCGGTTATCCATGATGATCCAGTCCAACCAGTGATAAATTGTCCTGGAGAATTCATCGCCCTTCACGAAAGTATCGAGGTTGCCTTCTTGTCGTCCTCGTAGGTGTTGGCATGACACCGGACGAGGTGTTCCACCAGGTTCGTGCACCCAGTCCCACGAACTTGCTTCCGACGAAAGAAACAGATTCGATCCTGATGGTACTCATCGCCGTCGGAGCCAAAGAGGGCTGCAGCAAGGGATCTCGGGGCGATTGAAGACATGTGGAGAGCGTCGTAGAAGAATGGTCTTGTTCTGGTTTCGGCAAATTGCGGAATGGCAATGCTCTCCTGTAGCGAATTGCACACGCCCCCACGAAAACCAACCACCAATTGTATAGTTTTTTTTAGAAACAGGTAGTATAAGTTTTATTGGATGAAATTGGGGATTGGGGGTCAACTAGTTATTGCAGTTATTATTACGGTTATTGAAATTTACCGAGCCCTGTTCCAGACCCCTTCAAGTACAGCCATTTGCAGAAATACTAATACTTACACGTGCACATCGAGATTAATAAGATCAGGATTCTGACCTCATTACAATCCCAGGTAGGAGTCTGGATATAAATTCCTATCGGCCCAAAATCAGCTTTACTCCATTTTATTTTTCTTTAAGGTAAAAGGCCAGTTAAGTAGATATGTAGAATACCTTGACTTTAGAATGCAACGTCTCTAAAATAAGCTATCCCGTTGTAAAAATACACCTACCCACGTAGGAAATGCTCCCGATTGATATATTTTGTCACCGTAGGAGAGCTGCCTGAAAAAGCTTGTCTGTTTGCTGTCCGAATCAGCTTAGTAGAGACTTTATACTCGGTTTTGCATTGGAAAAGCGCACTACTGATGATCTTCGTGTTGGTTATACCCAATGAAAACCGGTTCTGAGATTTCCCGTGGACCTGATTGGTTCTGATTAGCTCTACTAAATCGCCAAAATAGAGGGTGTCAGAGTTAGCGAAAAACTAAAAATAGCACGTGTGGTTTTGGCCCCAAATGGCATGTGATTTCGCGGCCACATAGCACGTTTGCTGAAATCACCCACCTTCGGAGGTGGGTGATTTGGATTTGGCGCGAAATCACAAGATGCAAAAGAAATACCACGCCCCGCGGTCTCCTCGGTGGTGCTCCAGATACAACGCAGAGCGCCTCTACGATGGCCAAGGGGAAGCCTCGACGAAGGGCTAAGGCCAAGACGCCCGTCCATACCTCTAAGAATGCTGATGCAGAGACCAAGAGTACGACAGAGTCCACAACGACAGCCAGCACGACGGCTAGCGACGGTTCCAACGTCCACCTCACTCTCGCCGACTACAAGGTTCTCGTCGACTGGCTAGAGGTGAAGCAGAACTTCGAGGCTCTGTAAGGTGTTTCTGGCCTGTAGAAGCGCCATTGCAATTCGTGCCCAATCTATCGAGACCCACGGCAAGCTGAAGCCAAACCGGAGCTTGCTTGTTGTTGCTGTTGTTCTGAAACACTCTGTGCGTATGGATTTCTCGGCAGACGCGATCAAACGCTGGACGTGTCATTCGTGTAAGCTGCTTGAACTCGTCGTCTGGTAAAATCATGAAGAACTCGCCAGCAAATTCGTGACTTCGTTGAATATTCGCTCTCGGAGAGAGGTAGCGTCGCGACAAAATCATCTGTAGTAACTCGAAGAGGTCCTCAACGTTAGACTCGACCGGGGACAGCTGCTCCCATGTCCACAGGCGCATGACAATCAAGGTCTTCGTCAAACTCCTGATCTAGGACCACCCACAACGGGGAGGTCGACCACCTCTGGGATGAGTTCTTGTCTCTCACTTTTCTTTGGCATCGATCCGACTTTAAAACCCTTCCCTCAATCGCAGCGAGGCAGCGCGCTATTGTGCCGCGAAATCACATGCCATTTGGCGCCAAAACAACACGTGCTATTTTTAGTGTTTCGCTAACTCTGACACCCCCTAATCTACTTAGAGTAAAACTGACAATTTATTTTAATAGGATAATGCCTTTCCACGAAGCGGCGCAGCGTAATGAAATTAATCATCCTTGCACAAAATAACACCAATTTGGTTTCGAAGCTACCACAAGGTACTAAAAGGGGGTTTCAAGTTTAGCAAATAAGCGTCGTATTTGGCCGCGGGAACGCCTACCAAATACGACAGTATTTCACCAGGAGTACCACTGTGATTTCAGCACTGTACCAACGTGATTCCACGGTGAATCCGGACGTAAAAGGGGCAAATAAATGCTTATAAGGGATTTATTTCCCCCTTTTTCGTTTCCCTTACACCTCAGAGTGGCGTGAACTTCTTCGCGACTTGAATGCGGCCTGTGCCATCAGCATCGCCACTGAAGATGAGGAAGAGACAGATCTACTATGGGCGATGTTCCTATCTGTCTATACAAGCCGCTATCTCTAAGATCGCGTCGGATCGCCTCACCGTGGCGTCGAGTTTGATGCCTTAATGGCATTACCAGACATCGATTTTCGACAGTTGACCCGGGTTTCCAAGTTTTCGTTCGGTGCTCTCCATGACTATATCTACCACAAGGACATTTTTTACTCGGCAGATCATAAAAAGAGGCCTGTGTGCATACAGCTCGCCGTCACACTCGCCCGCCTCGGTGAAAAGGAAACGCCGCGAGCGTCGGCGAATTTCACTGACGATTTCGTATAGCTACTGGATCAGTCGTCATTTATACTACTCGAGTTTTACACGCTCCCAAAGCAGTACGCACACAGTGGATATCATGGCCTTCTCCAGATAGAAGACGTGAAATTTCAGTTGTGATGACTGCAGAGGGCTTCCCGGGCTGCGTTGGATTTATCGACGGAACGGCATTGCCGCTCTCACAACGCTCCGCTGTAGACGAAAGCAGCTACAGGGACCAAAAAAGGTAAGCTAATGAGTGTGGGATTGATATTAAAACTAGTTTCTCTTGTAGATACTCAGTGTCAATGCAGGCTGTCTGTGACTGCGATAAATTAATTATTGCGGTGCATTGTGGTTGCCCCGGTTCTTGATGGAAGACGGCTTTCCAACCCTTGAGAATATCGACGACACGCCCGATCCATTGCCGCTACCGGCTCAGCGCTACGACGCCTCCGGAGGAACAGGCTCAAGTTGAGACTTGGCCCGTGGCATACCTCTCGGATCTCAAGGATACGGTGAAAGGTACCAAGTACCAAGTCGTCTGGAGGAAGCCTTATGGCTACAAGGGGACGGAGAGCTGGGACCCCACCTGGGATCCGAAGGAATCGCTCAAGGAGGACATCATTGGCTATGCTATGCTCATGGTGAATATGTGGGTGATGGCTGGGCGTCCGGACGACTTTCTGCAGTGGGCGAGAAGGACAGTTCCGACGCTTATTGACGCCAACGCAAGCTGATTGCATTCCTAATTGTCTTCTTAAATTCCGGAGCTGATGCTTGTGAAGTGACTTGGTAAAGATGTCTGCTACCAATGATTTAGTGTTGCAGTAAACTACGCTGAATTTTTGTCGTTCTACCTTTTCCTGAGCAAAATGGCAACGGATATCAATATGCTTTGATCGTCCGCGTAGATCCGGGTTACTAGCGATTTTGATGCAGATTTGATTGTTCTCTTTGATAACATTGGTTGTGGTTGTCCAGAAACCTAGCTCTTTGAGTAGCAGTTTGAGGAAGTTGACCTTTTGCATACAATGGCATAAGGCAAGCTCAGCCTCTGTAGTCGAGAGCATGACAGTATGGTGCTTCCTCGAAAGCCATCAGGTGGGACTTGTCC
>NW_008649016.1:526202-529542 GCF_000247585.1 Phytophthora nicotianae INRA-310 | reverse complement strand
GGCGTCGAGTTTGATGCCTTAATGGCATTACCAGACATCGATTTTCGACAGTTGACCCGGGTTTCCAAGTTTTCGTTCGGTGCTCTCCATGACTATATCTACCACAAGGACATTTTTTACTCGGCAGATCATAAAAAGAGGCCTGTGTGCATACAGCTCGCCGTCACACTCGCCCGCCTCGGTGAAAAGGAAACGCCGCGAGCGTCGGCGAATTTCACTGACGATTTCGTATAGCTACTGGATCAGTCGTCATTTATACTACTCGAGTTTTACACGCTCCCAAAGCAGTACGCACACAGTGGATATCATGGCCTTCTCCAGATAGAAGACGTGAAATTTCAGTTGTGATGACTGCAGAGGGCTTCCCGGGCTGCGTTGGATTTATCGACGGAACGGCATTGCCGCTCTCACAACGCTCCGCTGTAGACGAAAGCAGCTACAGGGACCAAAAAAGGTAAGCTAATGAGTGTGGGATTGATATTAAAACTAGTTTCTCTTGTAGATACTCAGTGTCAATGCAGGCTGTCTGTGACTGCGATAAATTAATTATTGCGGTGCATTGTGGTTGCCCCGGTTCTTGATGGAAGACGGCTTTCCAACCCTTGAGAATATCGACGACACGCCCGATCCATTGCCGCTACCGGCTCAGCGCTACGACGCCTCCGGAGGAACAGGCTCAAGTTGAGACTTGGCCCGTGGCATACCTCTCGGATCTCAAGGATACGGTGAAAGGTACCAAGTACCAAGTCGTCTGGAGGAAGCCTTATGGCTACAAGGGGACGGAGAGCTGGGACCCCACCTGGGATCCGAAGGAATCGCTCAAGGAGGACATCATTGGCTATGCTATGCTCATGGTGAATATGTGGGTGATGGCTGGGCGTCCGGACGACTTTCTGCAGTGGGCGAGAAGGACAGTTCCGACGCTTATTGACGCCAACGCAAGCTGATTGCATTCCTAATTGTCTTCTTAAATTCCGGAGCTGATGCTTGTGAAGTGACTTGGTAAAGATGTCTGCTACCAATGATTTAGTGTTGCAGTAAACTACGCTGAATTTTTGTCGTTCTACCTTTTCCTGAGCAAAATGGCAACGGATATCAATATGCTTTGATCGTCCGCGTAGATCCGGGTTACTAGCGATTTTGATGCAGATTTGATTGTTCTCTTTGATAACATTGGTTGTGGTTGTCCAGAAACCTAGCTCTTTGAGTAGCAGTTTGAGGAAGTTGACCTTTTGCATACAATGGCATAAGGCAAGCTCAGCCTCTGTAGTCGAGAGCATGACAGTATGGTGCTTCCTCGAAAGCCATCAGGTGGGACTTGTCCCGATCATCGTGACGTAACCGCCAACTGACCTTCTAGTGTCAGGACAATTACCATAGTCAGAGTAGAGTCTGTGTAGTCTGTCAAATGATCAGTTAGGTTACTAGCATCAATTGACGTTGATCCACCAAGTAGCAGACCTTGGTCAGTCGTGCCAGATATATATTTTAGGCCTCTTACCACTGCTTTTCAGTGTTCCTTTCCAGGATTTACTAGGGATAGGCTGACTTCACGCATGTAGCATGCTAGATCGGGGCGAGTAGGTACATTAGACTGCCTACGACTTCTCTGTATGGAATTTTTTTCATTGCCTGCCCTTTCTTCTTGGATCTGAGGCTCCATGGCTTTCGTGAGCTTGATGCTGCGATATGAGGGCGTCGCAGTAGGGTACGAAATGAGTTGCTTTAGCCCTGAACAGCCATGGCGCGTACCATGGAGGTGGACAAGATGTCAGGTGGCGACAAGAGCTCAGGCCAGCGGCAAGTGAAGGTCAGCGCCAGGACTTTAACGGATCAGCACGTGCAGGTCAGGCCCAGGACGCCGCCCAAGTTGCAGCAGGTGCAGGTCGAGTGAGCTGATTAACAGCCATGATGCTGAGTACGCTTCTTATCTATACAATTGCTTCATCAACAGCGTACGCTGGCGACGCTTTTTAAGCAGGTACGACGTCACGGCTGTAAACTATGGCTCGTATCGAAACGTCCATGAGACTATACCCCTTCTAGTGGCTTGAAATACCGAGGTATAGACAGAGTTTTGCTCGTGCATATGGCTTATCCCTGTAGATGTCATTGATGTGGGCGTACGCTGCGCACCCAAAGACATTCAGGTACTGAACGCTTGGCTTACGATTGTACCACAGCTCGTACGGACATGTGTACTGTTTTCACTGGGTGTCATGTTAAGAAGTGTAGTCACGTGACTAACCCATTCAGCCCATAGTGTCTTGGGTAGCTTTGGATCAAGTGAGAGGCACGAACGGCTTCCATGATCGTGCGCATACGTCGCTCGGCGACAACATTTTATTGTGGTGTGTAAGCATTTGTAAATTGCGTGTGTTCCGTACCGCTTCAAAACTATGCGACCCAGCTTCTCATACTCCTTTGCATTATCAGCTTGCAGCACTTGAACATCCAAGTCCGAGGTGGATCATGGATACTCTAGCGTATTCAGGGCTTTCTTCCTAAAGTCTTCGTAGCAAGAGTAGAGTCGGCTGCGAGCTTGGAAGGGTACACAAACATGTAGCGCGTAAAGTCATCAGTAAATACAACAAAGTAGCGACAGCCACTGAGGCTAGGAACGGGGAGTGGCCCACAGATATCAGAATGGACATTTTGCAAAGGTTGTGAAGCACGTTCAACACGTCTATTAGAAGGAAATGCAGCGCGGTGTGACTTTGCGTAAGTACATGCAGAGCAATGGAAACTGTATTTGGGAACTACGGTGTTAGCGGCGAGTCCTTGGAGTGCTTGGCCTTTTGTAACTGCCTGTAAGACACGAATGTTAGGATGACCAAGTCTTTGTGCAAGAGGACTCTAGCAGGAGGCATACCTGAGGTGGCCACGTGAACTTCTAGCTTCTGGACCGGAGTGGCCGTGAACAGGTGTGGTGGAGTGGGGGTCGCAAAATCACGTCGCGATCCACTCAGACACACAGTGCCCTGGACTGCCGACTAACGGAGGGGGTACTCCGATAACAGTGGGGTTGCTGAGGGCTCACCTTGAGTACCCGTTGGCTGGGCTGGTTACACTCCTCTGGTGGACTCGATGAGAGGCTTGGCCTGAGCTGGTTCCGTCTTGGCGGGACGCAGTATGGTGGGATCTGCGTAGCGTGGATACTCTGCAGGCTACGCGCCAGGTAGGTTGTCGATCTTGATCGACTTGGGGTGTGGTTGTTCCCTTGCGGGGGGTTCCACGTTCCTTTCCTTGCGAGGCTTGACCGCTTCCTTTAGCGGGGGAGTTAAGGGCGAGAGCGGAGACGATCGACCGGCCAAGCTGCAAACTCCGGCGACTGACACGT
>NW_008649016.1:477743-526102 GCF_000247585.1 Phytophthora nicotianae INRA-310 | reverse complement strand
AAGTCCACTCTGTTATTCCTTTAAGTCCTAGCGGTCCAATACCTTCTGCCCATCCTATAGATGCCCTTTCTATCCCCTCTGTAGCCTCGTCGCGTGGTACTTACCATGGGTACAAATCAGTTGATGTGTCAACAGTAGATCGAATCATTGGAGGTAGATCGTGTATCCAAATGATTGCACCATGTCGATCCACCCCGATCATTACGTAATCTTCACAGATGATGGCGTAATCACTGACGCGCAGTCGTCCACCATGAGTCTCGGAGCTGGATCGGGTCACATTCCATCAATCAGTCCCTTGTTCCCAGAAGCCAACTGTTACTTCACCACACTGGTATAGCTTCGCTGTAGCCGACTTCTTCGCCTTGACATTGAAACGTTCATCGATTTGCACGGCGCACACGTTTTGCTGGAACGTAAAGCGGAAGCCATTTTCTACGGCTGCAGCAACCGATTGAAGGTTATAGTGCAGTTGGGGTGCATAAAGCACATCATGCAGTTTTAGCTGGCGTTGACCTCCCTTGGAATAAGCTACCTGAAGCACATCATCACCGGTGCCTTAATGGGGATCTCGGACTTACCACCAACCGGGATGGTTCCAATTGCAGCCGTCTTGGAAACGAACCACTCGGTATGTTGAGTGACGTGGCTGGCGCACCCGGAGTCAACAGTCCAGTTGGAGTCGAAAGTGGATGGGGCTTGAGCCGTAAGGCTGATGGCCGGCGGCATGGGCTTGACTACCATGGCGACGGCGATGCGAGCGTCTTCACGACGAGACTGGTCGTATCCACCTTCTTCACGGCGAGAACGATGGCGTTCCTTGCTGTTATTGTCGCAGTTGTTATCGCCATGTCCGCCTTTGTTCCGATCTCGTCCTCTCTTCTGGCAAGACCCGCGGCCACGCCCCGAATTGCTGTCACGTCGCTCGTAGGGGTGGGACAGGTTGGAGTTACTGTCGCGGAACTCAAAGTTCGCAGGCAGGACGGTCCCGGCCTTGACAGTGGCATCTCGCAGGTCTTGCTGTAGGCTGCGGCATTGGCGAATGTCGTGACGAGGCTTCTGGCAGTAGCTGCACACCTGCTCAGACGACACGGGATATGCCGGAGCTTGGGCTGGAGCAATGAGAGCTCGTTCGCCCTTAGTAGTTCATTTCTCGGGAGTACCCTTCGCCAGAGTGTAACGCATCTCGGCCTTCCTTTTGCGGATCTTATCCGCGATGCTCGTCTTGAGCTCGTCATACGGGAAGTATTTCCGGTTATCTTTCCAAATACGCAGGTCGTCCTTCCAGGACGCTGGCATAGAATGGAACAGGTAGACAGACTTCTGGCCGTCTGTGAGGACCGATTCGGTCGCCTTGGACGCGGCTCTCATCGCGTCTTCTAGAACGAGGAAGTACTCATTCACATCACTGCCTTCCTCGTACTTGGTCTCCATGAGGAAGTGCAGGATGTAGTACGGGGTCGCCATGTGCAGCACCCTCGTACTTCTTGCAGATGGCTTGGAAGATCGTATAGGCCGGGGTGAGGTTCTTGACCAGACGAATGTGCGTGTCGTCCTTCGTCTTCATCAGGAACGACTTGGTCTGTGCCTCCATGCGACGAAGACGGCGGGACGACAGTGGCACGCGCTTCTCCTTCTTGGCTCGGCGCTGCATCTAGCACTGCGAGAACGAGCGAATTGGCGACGGTGCCTTGGGCTTCTTGCTGGCCTTGGCGTCTTCTTCGCTGCCGGATTCTTCTTCTTCTTCTTCTTCTTCTTCTGAGGTTGGCTCGTAGTTGACGGACTCGGAGTTGTATTCGACTGAAGGCGAGGTCTTGGGTGGATCCTCGGCATCGGACCTCTCGCTGTCGGACGAGTCTTCGTCATCTTTGTCGCTTCTCAACCCGTCGCAGTCCTTCTTCGTGACGAAACCGAGTAGATGCTTCTCATCAAGTGATGCCGTCACTCGGGTCTTCCACACGTCGTAATTCCTTGAGCCGGAAAGTCGAGACTTGAGGCTTGGCTGGGGCTCATGACCTATTACGGGGCAGCTTCAGCAAGTAGAGTAGAAGGACTTGTCGAAGTGTTGGTGAAAGAAAGTGTGAACATTAATGAACAGTTAGAAGAAAACTAAGCTAGAAAACTCTATACTGCTGCCTAAAACACCGTTTAGGTTGGCCATTGCCAACTGTTTCATAAAGGCAAGTTGCCCTTATTAAAATGCATATTATGCTTTATATGAGTCGTAAGTTAGAGACGAGTCCAACTTCAACAAATCCGTTTGGGGAAAAAAGCCCAGGCTATGCAATCTCGTTGGGGACTGTAACACGGTCCATAGGAAAAAGGAGATAAACCAAAGCAAAAAGGTCAGCTTTAGATCCTCCGCGGCGCGGAGTAATCCACGAAAGCCATGTTGTAGAATATTGCTGTTAGAGATAAAATATCCTTCGAATCCAACTCACCTACAGTTTTACTACGTAGTACATGACTTGCTCGAAATTTCAGAGCTTCCATTTTTGCAGCACGACTTTGTTGATGTGACAATAACGCTAAATACTTGACTATGATTGGCTAAATATCGAGTCAGATTTGTTTGCACATAGGTTTCCAGAAACAATTTTTCCTGTAAGGCATAAATCAGTCGATGGTGGCAATGTCACCGGCCCCACTGCCACTGGTGGCCCACCCGAGCGAAGCTCGCTGCAATCCAGTCTCACTTTCGATGCGAAACACACATGGGAAACGCTTCCCGTAAGAAGAAACGCGAATTGAGCTTCATCGAAGATACTTCGGAAGATGATCTTACACGCATCCAGGCGTTAGTGGAACAGGGCGCATATTTCGATAAGAGAGATGCCCTGAGGTCGGCGGCACGTGATGGCCATCTAGCAGTGGTGCAGTATCTTGCTGAAGATTGTGGCGTTGACGTGAACGCCACGGACAGTAATGGGGATACAGCATTGATGGAGGCTGCTTCATCCGGAAAGGTAGAAGTCGTACGCTATCTAGCGAACCAATGCCATGCGGATGTGAACGTCAAGAATTGGGATGGAGAGACAGCATTTACAAGGACTGGCAGCATTGAAGTCGTTCGATATCTCGCTGAAGAATGCGGCGTGGATGTGAGCGCGACGGAAGAGAATGCGAAAGCCGCACTAATGAACGCCAGTTTCAGAGGCAACATTGAAATCGTCCGGTATCTAATTGAAGAGTGCGGTGCCGACGCCCATGCTACTGACGAATCTGGTAGGACAGCACTGATACAAGCTTGTTGTCTAGGGAAGATTAGAGTCGTGAAGTATCTAATCGAAAAGTGTGGGGTCAACGTTAACGCTCAGGACAGCTTTGGACATACAGCAGTGATGAAGGCCGCTGGATCAGGAGCAATTGACGTCGTCAGGTATCTTGCTGAAAAATGTGGCGCAGATATGAACTCTAGGAACACGACCGGATATACGGCGCTAATGGAGGCCGCTATGAATGAGAAGACTGATATCGTTCGGTATCTAGTTGAACAATGGGGCGCGGATGCTAACGCTCGAAGCAATGCTGGAGAAACAGCGCTAATGCGTGCCATTACATTTGACAGAATAGCAGTCGTTCGCTATCTCGTTAAACAATGCGGTGCAGACGTGAACGCACCGGACGGTTGGGGGTGGACAGCTTTGATGAATGCTGCTAGATTTGATCGCATTGACATTGTCCAATATCTTTGCAGAGAAGGCGCAAACGTGAACCTCACAGATAGTTTAAGGTACTCGGCACTGCTGCGTGCTATTGAAGGTGGCAACATAAAGGTCATCCGCTATCTCGTTGAGCGGTATGGTGCAGACGTGAACATCGCCAATTGCTTCGGTGATACTGCGCTGGTGGTTGCTGCAAAATGCGGCAACATTGATGCTGTACGGTATTTCGTTGAAGACGTCGGAGTGAATATGAAACCTACCAGTAAGGATGAATGCACAGCGGTGTTTTTGCGTGCCGCTCGCTATAGACACAAAGATGTTGTCCAGTATCTCGTTGAACAGCTTGGTGTGGATGTGAACGCCACGGATGATGACGGAGACACAGCACTATTGATGGCCACGAAATGGGACGATGTTGGGACTGTCCGATACCTCGTAGAACAATGCGGCGCGGATGTTCATGCCACGTGTAAGGATGGCTATACTGCTCTCCGTATTGCTACTGATCGTGGCTATCACCAAATTGTGCGGATACTTACGCCGTATGTCCAGCAGAGTCTCCGGGTTGACACACACACTTCTGGGGAAAATACGGTGATCAGCCCCCTGGTTCCGTTTATTCGCCCCTATGAGATCGAGTTAACCTTCTTCAGCCATGACGGTAACATCGGAGGTGACTTCCGTGCCAAGTGGCTGGATGCAAATGTAGTTGTGAAGTTGTTCATTCCAGACTCGTCTCACTCTGCATTCGAGGATGAAGTCCGACTGTGGCAGCAGTTGCGGCATCCAAACGTGATCAAAATGTATGGAGCATGTACCGTAGGTCCAAATCTGCAGTTCTTTGTGTGTGAGTATGCTACTCAGGGATCACTTAGTGAACCTACAAACGCCTGCAAACAAATGGCGTGGATGAAAAGTAATGGTTATCAACCAGCTCGAATTAAGAGGCCGTGGATGTGGAAATGGTTACACGAGGCAGCGTTAGGGCTCGAGTATCTTCATGAGCGGAGAATTATTTACGGAGATCTTCGCTGCAGTAACATTCTGGTGGGCAACGATGGTATGGCGAAACTATCAAACTTTGGATTAAGTAATTCGATAAAAGAGGTGTCCTCGCGAACGATGGGGGCAATACGATGGCAAGCTCCTGAGGTTTTGAAAGGAGAAGCACCGTCACAGCAATCGGACGTGTATTCTCTGGGAATGTGCATTCTCGAAGCTGCAACTGGGAAAAGGCCATGGTACACGATGCCGGAATATCACATCAGAACGACCAAATTGGACTGGATACCGGAGACGACTGAAGGTCGGGAACCTGGCGATCTAGAAGGAGATGTCCGTGCCTTAGTATGGAGCATGTGCAGCCAGGATCCTAGTCAGCGTCTTAAGCTCTCCTCTGTGCGCTACGAACTCGAACAGCTATCGAAGATAGATAACACAAATTTATCCCAAGCTGAACAGGACCACACAAGCTCTTATGGTGAGTATCGTGGCGGCGCGATGAATGAATTATGGATGAAGGTTTTAGTGCTCATGGAAAAATGCGACCACATTCAGTATCATCAAGATTTCGACAAGTTAAAGAAACTACGCGAACTTCTGCGGGGTTCAACGCACAACTCAATGCTCTTCAGACGATTCGAAACGCTTCTTATTCAGTTTTATCAGATGGTGAAGATATCGCCTGAGCAAGCCCGAATCATGCGGCTCTCTTCGACGCGTGCAACCAGCAACAGCGAGTACGCTTTTCAATGGCGTGTTAAGTCGCTGATGGCATCCTTGGGAGGGACGGTAGAAACAGTGGAGACGAAAGAAAAGCGCTGCCCGGACCAGCGATACGAACAAAGGGAAGGCTTCATTTCTTGTATATCCGACACCTTCCTTCTGCTGAAAGATTTGAAGACCTCGGAAGAAAGGGCGTTCTTTCTGAGGAATCTGAAAACAGAGCTTGAAGATCATCAGGGTGAGTACACGGTCGACCAACGCGCTGTAATGGATAAGGTATACAAGGAACTTACTAGTAAGCTGCAGAAAGAAGGAGGTTCGGACCTCGTACCGAGATGGTTTGTTCCTTGGTACGAGCTGGTTATTGACGAGTGGGGAAAGTTGGGTGAGGGTGGTTTTGGAAGTGTGTTCCGAGCCAAGTGGCTGGACTCGGAAGTGGTGGTTAAACGTGTGATTTTAGACGGTTCGGATGTCAGCTTCGACACCGAACGTTCCATATCAACTTCGTATGCATCTGCAGATCCGTCAACATCAGAGGCTGCAATAAACTCGACCAAGAGAGCAGAAGCACTGGAGATGTTCCGACGCGAAGTCGACATCTGGTTTGGATTTAGCCATCCTCATGTTATTCAGCTTTTTGGTGCTTGTCATGTTGGCAGACCCTTCTTCGTTTGTGAATATGCCACTAACGGGACTTTGGTGAGTTATCTACGAAAGCACCCCGACCAACTATGGACGAAGTTGTACGAGGCTGCGTTAGGCGTTCAGTACCTCCACGCACGCGGAGTCGTTCACGGCGATCTGAAAGGGAACAACATCGTGATTGGGAGCGACCTCAAAGCGAAGGTGACAGATTTCGGACTGAGTTCATTCGAAGCCAGTGATGTCCAGCCGTTGGTGTCGGCGGCGTGGCATTGGGTGGCCCCTGAATGCTTTCCTGGTACGAAGGCAGGGGGTAAGGAGCATATTCAAGGTAGACCAGCGTTTGCGTCAGATGTGTACTCTCTTGGAATGTGCATTGTAGAGGCGTTACGTGTAGTGGAGGCATCGAAATCTGGAAAAGGATCGCAATCGTGCTTGCCGTGGACAAGTCCAGACCTCATCGCAGTGAAGCATCATGCGTCGCAGGGAGAATTACCATCTCCACCTGCGATGTGCGAGGATACGCAGTGGGAGTTGATTAAGCGAATGTGTGTGTTGGAGCCGACTCAGCGAATTAAGATTTCAACTGTGGTCGATGAGCTGGTGAAGTTTGTGAATATCAACATTGACAACCAAGAGAGTGATACAAAGATATCAGTTGTGGTCGATCAGCAGGCGATGCTCGCGAATGTCAACAATGGCAACAAAGAGAGTGATATCTCCACGAAAGTGTCTACAATGCAGAAATTGAAATTAGCACTTAAGTCGGCTATGTGCTCCCACTCTTGTGCTACTGAGGAAACCCACGTTTCAACAGAGCCAAACTCTATCCCCAGCGTTATTTCAAATGCGCAAACGGTTTTGACATCCCTGCAGACGGGTGTGAATCAGAACAGTGATGTTCTCTTGCTGTATACTTCGCTGTGGAAGAGTCTGGAGATGGTGCAAGGAGAGATTGATGAAAATCATAGCGACGAGTGCCGTGTTGCTTTCGGCTCACTCGTTACCGATGCTAGTACTTTCACGATGAAGTTGCAAAACGCTGGTGACAGACTGATCTCAGTAGCAGAAACGACAATGCGGTACTACGCATTAGATCGCCGGTTGGACAAACTGTGCGAAGCATATTTCATTGTTCGACAAGACAAGTCATAAGAAATCTATGAAGATCTACCTACGCGCAGGACGGTGGGAGTCATCCATTGCCAAAACGAGGGATACTTGTACACATGTACATTTCTTTGAGCACGACCGAGTTGACAATTAATCAATTCTTAATGCCTAACTATTAAATCAAAGGGTATTCGTTAGATTTCAGCGCGAAGCTGTAAAAAAAAAGGTAAGAATCTAAGTGCTGTGCTGCTATCTCAGAAAAAATCTGTCTTGATAGATAAAAAGCATTTTGCACAAACTACGGCACTTTATCAAATTATTTCTACACCTTTTCCGCAGTTCCAGCTAATTCGAAATATTTAGTAACAGTCCAAATAATACGGTCCATACCAAATCCTAGGCATGACTTCATTGCAGGCAAACAACGTACTAATAGTAAGTTACTGTAGCGCTGCTGTCGGCAGCAGCATATTTCCCGAATCGGAGATCTTAAATACCTTGCCAGAGTCCAAGTCTGTCACAGTCATCGGCGGTGGCACAACATCAGGTTTCTTCGCCACTGTCCGGTCAGGTGAACTTCTGGCAGCAAAGCCGTTGCCCACTTTCGAGTATCCGAGTTTCAATCGACGCCGATGGGCATTTCGCAGCTTAAGCAGCACTGGATGGCTACACAATTCCAATACTTCACATACGCTCGTAATCAGGTCCTCGGGGGTAAGAAGTGCCAATGAACGCCCCACCGTAGCGCTCACCTGCTCCGCGCTGTTGCACGCAGCATCACCACAACCAGCTAAAGCTAGAACATCATCTTCTGCTGTACTACACAGCGCCAACGCCACGCAGAACATTCCTTCTAGTCCCAGCAGCAGACACACGTCCCAACAGCACAGCAGCGTGTCGAACCGCAGTTGAGAGTGCGACGCTGTCAACGTCACGTCCGAGAAGAGCGTGGGGAACCACTTGTATGCCAGTAAACACACAGGAAGCCCCGCACGTTCCAATGCTGCGTGGAAATTCGGTAGATGCAGCCGTGCCACTTCCTGTAAGACGTCACCAACCTCGACAAGCGATCGGAACAGGTCGAAGTGGTCACGTCCAGTACCTTCACAGCAGATACCGAACACATGCGGTAAGATACGGGCTACAATGCCTCGTAGGAATCGAAAAGCTTCCACTTCGTCGTTCTCCAATACTTCCAGTAAGATAAATGCCAACCCGTTCATGCCCTGCATATAAAAGCTTGACGATGAAGAAGACCCTGCAGACGAAGGTGACACTGGTTCTTCATCGGTTCGCACGTCGAGAGAGCAACTGGCGAGGAAAGCATGCAACACGTGCTCTAACCGCTCTAATCGGACAGCACGTTCAGTATCATCGAGCTTCGGAGCACCAGCTGAGCCAGCGAGCCACTTTGCAGTCCGAGGAATATCCTTCTGAACTTGCGAATCATCTCTGCAAAATGAAAGGATTAAAAATGACGTCAGTATCCCCAGATTTTGGCAAAAAGGGTGATAACACTTACTCATCTGAAAGCGAAGTCTGGGTTAATCGCTGAAACAATTCCTGCTTCTCCTCACCACTTCGTGCAGGAATCAGAGCCCACCGGAAAATTTGGTGCCAGTATTTGCTGCGTAGTGTAGTGTTTTTCTGCATTAACTGGAGAGCCTCGACGAATCGTCCGCTGGATTGCAACACTCGCAGCATCTCAGTGAGTTCTTTATCCGGTAAATACGCGGCTGACTGGGTAGCACTTATCCAATCCTCTGTCGACGGTAAACGTGCTGCTGCAGTATCTACAGGACTCAATTCATCCAGGCCTCCATCAATTCCATCATCCTCGTCATAGTCCATTCCATCGCCTTCCTCCATGCCTTCAAATTCTTGTTCTAAATGCCGCATATTCATTGAACTCTGCAACTGTAGCGCGTCTAAGTCAAAGGAACCGCGTGCTAATGCACCTCCAGGTACTAACCCTTCCGCTATAGTAATGGCACGTTGTATTGCGTCCGTCCACGCTCTTCGATCTACCTCGGATCGTGCTTGAAATAACATTGAATGTGCTTGTACCGTCACCATAAAGCAATATTTGCGATCTGATACCAACTCATGGACAGGCTTGACCGAGCTGCCACTGCTCAGTACCAGTACTCGTTTCGTCTTGCTGTTACTACTATTACTACTGCTGTTTCCAATGGCCATGGGTGTTTTAACCTTCAACTGACAAGTCAACAAATCCCCCGATAAGTCCACAACCTGCTCTTTCCAGTCCATTCGGGACGATTTCCGATATTTCGCCAACGATTTCAATTGTGTCAGCGGACTAGTGTACAATTTCGCCCGTAAAACTCCACATTTCGCTGGACTTCGCAAAAACCTCAACGATACCGGTAATGTACCCGTCGATTCTAACAGTAATTTCCTCACTTCCACTGATGTCAACGTTTGTAAGGAAACGCCATTGGCACTTACTAACAACGAGCCTCTGGGTATATCCACCCCCGCTACTGTCAAATTTTGCGAAGTCTTAACGCAACATTCGTGAATCCACTCATACACCGAGCTCAAATGCGCCATATCGGCTCGCTGCGGCATATTCACCTCCACAAAGTCACTTTCTTCTTCGTTGCCCATTGAACCCATCGAGTCGCTGCCTCTGCTCCAGCCCATGGGGCTCGGGCGGCGCGGAATCGTCAGCTTCAACGCTGCTGAGCGCAACGCAGTCATCCACTGCCGCACGTCGTCCGCTTGTCGTGCACTAAGCACCAATTTCAGCGTAGTGTCCTGTGGTGTACCCATTATCTGTGCTATGGGGGAAATGGTCACTTGGAACGCGTTGTGCTTCCCTACCAGAGGAAACGGCAGCGTCTTGACAGCTGCGCCTCTCACGTCCACTTCACGTCTCAGTGTCATCCCACTGTTGCCATTGCTGCGGTCGGGTGACGAGGTGGATGACGTGGTGGACGCTCCGGAGGACGCTCGGCGTACGCGAGACAGGAGCTCCTTCTTACTCACGTCGGACGAGTATTCACGCAGGGTCCCGGCCTCGGACAGCACGAAGTAGCGCTTATGCCAGCCTCGAAGCAGCTTGCTGCGGCCCTCTCGCGTCCATAGCACGCCTTCCATGGCGACGCGCGCTGGAGTCTGGCGAAGAAGTGTCTGTACGGTCAAGTTGCCGTGTTGTTTGCGAGGTAAGACGCTAGGAGTTTTGTCCAATGGATGAAGAGAAGCTATTTGAGACTGCCATTGGCAGAAACTTTTATGGAATTATAGCCAATCATGGAGTTCTGATAATGCGGTGGTGGGCATTCGCTCACTTTGACTCGTTTGGCGACGTCGCGCAACCATTAGCTGCTGTCCCTGCGCATCTACACGTCGCCAGCATGGAGAACGCCGCCTCTCGCTTCGGCCAGCACCTCGCGCACACCGGTATATTTTCATTGGCCCAATATTCTGTCTCATTTGCTTGTCGTGGCGAAGTAAATTACCCAATAAGGACCATACTCACAGCTACTCTATTCAATTTATTATTTTAGAGAAAAAGTATCGTGACCGCGCTTTGAAGAAGTTGACGGTATACCTAACGAAGAAGAAAGAGTGGACGGAGCTGGAATGGGACAAGCTCTGGAAGGCGCTGTTCTACTGCATGTGGATGAGCGACAAGCGTCCCGTGCAGGAGGAACTATCCACCAATCTGGCTGGACTTGTGCACCGCATCCCGAATGCCGAGTCAGCGCTGGAATTCGTGCACTCTTTCTTCCGTACTATGCATCGTGAATGGCACGGCCTGGATGGTCTCCGGTTGGACAAATTCTACTCGTTGGTGCGCAAATTTATTCGTGAGACGGTTGTCCTACTACGCGATCAGGACTGGGAGGAAGATTTGGTCCAGGAATTTGTGACCATTTTGTCTACCGAAGTTGTGAGCCAATTGCCCAATGGATTGCGCATGCACTTGGCAGATCTGTACTTGACTGAGATCCACAATGCAGCGGGTAAGGAGGTGACTACCGAGGCGTTTATGACCCTGTTGGAGCCATTTTTCACGTTGCTGAGCTCGGAGTATGACAAGACGGTGTTCAAGCGTGTACGCGAGTTGGTGTTCGATGATATGCTGGCTAAATACAAGTTTGGACCGCAGTCTGAGAAAGAGAAGAGCGACGATGAGGAGGAGACGGATGACGAGGAAGAAGAAGACAAAGTGTTTGAACAGGTGGATGTGGCGCAAGTGCAGCATCGGATCTTTGCTATTGCGTCGGCAGATGACACGGCGGAGCGCAACCGCGCAGCGCTCTACACGCTGTACAAGAAGTTCTTCACTGTCACGCAGGTTGACTCGTTCCAGGCTGCGCAGGAGGAAGCTGCTAAGCCGAAGAAGACTGTGAAGAAGGAAAAGAAGGCGAAGAAGCCGAAAGAGGAGCCAGTTGCGACTGACAAGGAACCGGTGAAAGACGAGGAGAATGGTGATAAGAAGAAGTCCAAGAAGTCTAAGAAACGCAAGGCTAAGAAGGAAGCCGAGGTGGAGACTGAGGCGGCGAAGGTTGAGGACACGAAGGAGGTGAAAGCCGAGACCCCTTCACCCAAGAAGGCTAAGAAGCAGAAGGTTGTTGTTGGTGGTACTGCTGGTGTTGTGGTGATGAGTCGTCCTGCTGCGGCTACTAAGCAGCAGAAGCAGCAGAAGGAGAAGCAACTGGAACTCAAGAAGCAGGACGAGAAGCCTGTCGAGAAGAAGCCTGCTGACAAGAAGGCAGCTGAAATGTCTCCAGTCAAGGAGCAGCCGAAGCCTAAACAGGAGAAGGCTGAGAAGAAGAGGGAGAGCTATACCACCGTCATCAAGAGCGGCAAGAAGTTCAAGCGTTGCGGCTCGTGCGGTGGATATGGAAAGGGTCTCGTGCCTAAGGACAAGACCCTGTGTGGCCACTGTGAACGCACCCAGAAGACACAGAAGAAGAAAGCTGCGTCGGCTTCCAAGAAGCGGAAGGCCGAGTCCCAGGCTCAAGCTGTACGGGAGGAGCAGGAGAATGCGGAGTCGAGTAAGAAGGTGACGTTCGGCAAGAGCAAGGCGCTTCGACATGAGGTGTCGGTCAAGCGTCTCAAAGCCTCGGCCAAGCGCGACGCCGTGTCGAAAGATACCGAGGACATCAAGAGTGTGCTGAAGGTGACGACGCCATCTCCGGTTGCCACCAAGAAGTCCAAGAAGACGAAGGCCAAGGGACGGAAGACGGCTGCGGACTTTATGTAAAAAGTCACTTCATACAGCATTCCTTGCTGTGCATCTCATAGAAAGACAGGGGCATCACCGCCCTCCCATACTGGGCAACATGAAAATATTTTGCATCGTTCAAGCTGCGTCGTGTGGCAATCTTGGGAATTGGTTCAAGTCTGTCAGTTGTGTTTGTCGTTATTCCTGCAAAGCTTCGCCAGGTCGAATATCTTCGCTCGATTTTTCAGCATCAGCTGGGTCATCAGCATCGTAAGAAGCAACATGCTTGAACTCGAGTTCGATCGTGGTGTCTTGTTGTGAAACTACATCGTCGTACAGCGTAGATTGTCCTGGTTCGTTATTACTGAGCGTGACGTCCGCAAAGATCTGGCAAAGATCGTCAACGGGTAATCGTGGTGTTGGTGTTTCGTAGACACTAAGAGGTCCCACAAATGCAGGACCTTTCGTGCGCATCCTTCCTTCAGATATTTGAGGTTGCCACGACACACAGACACTCTTTGGACAACCAAATTCCACCCACTTCCGACTTGAAGGCACTGCGTACGTGGCAGTGGCAATGGCAGGATCTGCTCCATTGCGAAGTAATAATTCCGCTATGTCCACGTAGCCGAACGCAAAAGCGTAAACGAGAGCTGGGCCTTCGTTTAGGTGAAACTCTACAATCTCCTCCCCACCGCGCTCGATCATTCGTTCCATTAGCCTCGGCAGTCGTCGAATACACGCGACTTGGAAAGCTGATGCGAATTGGAATGCAAAGGCACTTGGAGTCGCTCCATCACGACCATTTTCCTTGATTCCCTGCCACTGGTCTACTAAATAAATTGCCATATCTTCCAGACCTCGCGAGACCGCACACTCAATCCCAGCCTCCAAGAAATCCACAAAGTGATTTCCTGTCGTTGATTCAATCACGGTATTTCCAGCTGCTGATGTGACAAGAGTTTTGATGATCTCTAGACGATTCCATCGCACTGCCTGCATGAAGTTGCGACGTTGTGCTTGGTATGCTAGACCACGGAAAATCTGAGGAAGACGTAAGTTCACCAGGAAGTCTACGATCTGTTCGTTGCCAATTTCACACGCGTAGTCAAAGATGGACCTATGAGGGAATCGCCAAGACCGCATCGATGTCCGGATCTGTTTCTTTCTCCGAGTTCTCCACCCTAACGGACGTTCCCATTTGCATCGCCATTCGACTAGAGGTTTGTCACTCTTCTTTCTGTTGCTGTAGCTTGAATGCCAGAAGTAGTCGTCGTCAATCGAAGTGGAGCGTATGAGGCTCTTCTTTTGTTGACGAGGGAGATTTTTGCATGCAAACGAGTACCATCCAGGCAATGCAAACCATTGAAGGAGGCCAGCGATGTCGAATCCGATAGTGTAAGGGTGGGCACCAGGCTCTCCAGAGTGGTCAATACTTGTGTATGGGTCTGCACCGAACTCACACAGCAATCGAACTGCACGGAGGTTACCAAATGCAACCGCATACATTAGTGGAGTGTATCCGAACTTGTCTCGAGTGTTCACAACGTCCAGGGGTTCATTTGTACTGTCGCCTTCAGCCATCTTTAGAGATCCAAGTGTGTCCACGTCGCCATGGATAGCTGCGTAGTGCAAGATCGAACGACCAACGCAACATTTCATCCCAAATATTAAGCGTTTGCCTCGTAAAGCTGCCGTGTTTTGTTCACCAGTTTTGTTCTCGTCCTCGTACAAGTTTATGAACCACCGAACAACAGGAAATGCCCCGTATTGCGCAGCTACAAAGATACCAGCTTCATGGTTTACTGTTAACAATGCGTCGTGTGGCTTAGGTTGTGCTCGGGAATACAGGGTAATCAGGATAGCCAGTCGATTACATTTCGCAGCATACAGCAACGCAGTTAAGCCGTCGCGGCAGCGAATAGTAAGTGACGCTCCAGCAGCCAAGAGCATGCTTGCGATGGCTTCATGGCCATGAATAACAGCGAGATGCAAGGCGGTTCGACCACGGACGTCCTGTACGTCTATAGCCGTGGCCTTTGCAGTATTCGAGTGCAGCTTACCTAGTAGAACTCGGCAAATTGTCTCGTCACCTCCAACGGCCGCTAAGTGGAGTGGAGTCTGCTTGTTTTCGTCTTCTGCGATCAAATCAAATCCGCGTAGCTCAGCCAGTTTGGACACAATCGGCAATTCTAAACTTGCCACAGCATAGTGAAGTGCTGCTTTCTGGTTCCACTCAGCCTTCCGACTGCTTGCCTCTTTTGGATATTTGTCCAGGATCGAGGAAACAATACCCCAAAATCTTTTGTTATCGTCTACTGCTTGTGCGATAGTAGCCGCAAGTGCGGAAGCGGACGTAAGCATCTGATGAATCAAATCTGAATTCATGGCAGACTGAAATACTTCCTTCTCCAAGAGGATCTTCATGATAGCTTCAATATCCAGCATTATTTTCTTTCCGCTGTTGTGTTTCAGATATTTGGAAAACCGCTTCCAGTGATACTTGACAGAATGCTTCGCATCTATCATGAATGGTGTCAAAAACACTTCTGATAAGGCCACCGTGATAATTGCTCCATGCTTCAAAAGCAACCTCACTCCTGCCGAATTAACTGACTTCAATGCGTAAAATACTGCAGAAATCTGGGCAGCCCCACAGACTTTAACTTCACCTTCTGTTGCATCGCAGGAAAAGCGAGCACTTGCTCCAGCATCCAGCAACACTTGAGCAATTCTTAGGGTGTACGGGGATTCCTGAGCAAAACAGCGAATCAACGCTCGATCAATGATGCTCGGTGCATTAGGAAGGTTCCGGTGTGCTATGGCCGACAGGAGGTGACGTACGATTGCGAGACCAAATCCATCTTTTCTTCCGCTTGCGATCTCCAATGGAGTATTTCCTTCTCGATTTGTTGCAGCTAGATCAGCACCAGCTTCAACAAGAGCTTGAACAGCGATCAACTCTCCTCGTCGGCATGCATGATGCAGCAGCGAAGTGTCACTGTGCCCGCGAGATATCAAGAGTCCATAGTTGATGAACTTTTGAATCAACAACCCTTTCGTATGTTTCCTCGGTAGTTCGATGCAGCTGAAAGCACTAAGGTTCTGCCACCGACAAGTGGTATTTGCGGTCGACAAAGTGCCTTGGGATTCGTCAATCGATCGAAATACAAGTGGCCAGTTAGCAAAATCTAGTTTGTGGTGCGCGTCGAGCTCCAAGTCTTTCACAAACAATTCCGAGTGCAAGGCTAAGACAAGAAATACTTCCAGAGATCCACTCGAAGCAGCATACCATATCGGACATCTCGTCAGATTAGTTTTGCCGAGTCGTAAATTCACAGGAACACCGAGTCGAAGAAAAAATGCGACCAAGTTCATCTGATTATCCAGTGCAGCTCTGTGGAAAATAAAAGTGCTTTTGACTGCCCGTACAAGCACCGGTTTCCAAGCGCTCGTCACATCCACAAAATAGTTCTGATGGCGAACAAATATTCTATCCAAAACAAACCACAGGCCATACCGCGAGCAAATAACCAAGATTTTGAGTATTAGCTCATAGATGGGGCTTGGTCCCATGAATTCATTGATATCATCAACGAATTCGGAAGAAAGAATCAGTTCCAATAGCTTGATGGCAACTTTAACGGAATTGCGTTTAAAGTCATATGGACGTCTCTCCCCCCAAAAAGTAAATGACGAGCGGTGATCACAGTCGTCCCATTCCAGTGCTTCATATAGCGAGTTGATTTGGCGGCTAGCCCTTGCACTCTTTGATGATAATGCAAGTCCCTTCAGTAAGCTCACGAGGACGTTCACATCAGGGCTAGCTCCATGCTGAACAAGCACTTCGAAACCCTCGACAAACTGAAACGTTGCACAAGTACATAGTGCGCTCTGGAACTCGTCCTTGCAAGCCTCGTAGGTGAACCCTCCACCATCAACTCCGTCGTGCCTCACCAGAAAATGCAAAATCTGTGCTTGGTGTGCCTCGCAAGCAGTAATTAGAAGGCTCTTGAAGATTTTCCCCTCGCGGTGGAAAACCCCAGGGAAGTTGTTCTGAACGAGCTTTCCAAAGTACTCCATGGTTGTCAAATGTCCATAAGCAATGGCGATGTGAATAACCGTTTCCAATGGCTCATTTGCACCGTCCATCTGTGTCTGGGATATGAAATCCGCATCGAACCCTGAGAAAAGGGTCATACCAGCTTCCACGAGAGCTCGTACTAAGGTTGAGTGACCTAACGCAACAGTCAAGTGGAGAAGAGGTACCCTCTGGTTAATGCTGGTTTCAATCAAATGGATCAAATGTGCAGACGCTTCGTCCCCGCTGGGCCTGCAGCCGTCATCTTTTCCCATCGATTCCTCCAGGAATTTAGTTCTCGGGGCTTTGCTCATTGCTTTGCTGACAATAAAGCGCACAACAAAGAGCTCTTTGCGTTCGTTGTCGATGTAGTATGCTTTCCCATGTCTTTTTCGTAAGTGTGGAATTGTCAGTTCAGCCTTTGCTCCAAGCACCAACAGCTTCGCTGCGGTTTCTGTATGGCCATTTACCAAAGCGTAAAACAAAGCCCCTCTGTGTCCACATCCAATCCACTCATACCACGACCTCCGCGCTTTAGATCTCCTTGGTCTTGAAGAATCACTTCGAGTAATGCAATTTACGTTCATTCCACTCGCGACCAACGCAGTAACGGCCTTTGTTTGGCCTGCAGCAGCTGCTAAGTGGAGGGCATTCATATCATGTACGCTTGGAGCGTTCGACAGTGAGATTTGCTGGGTCAGAAGCATTTGCACGAGTTCCCAAAATCCAACTTGACAGGCTAGGCAAATGTCATTGCGAGATACAATCCCCTTACTGCCACCATTAACTTCGAGCAATCGCTCTGCGACCATCACGCAAATGCGCTCCATCTCCTTCAACTCAGTCTGTCTCCTTGAGCGTTCCACCGTACAGCTCAATTGTTCTGGGACGCTAAATTCTTTAATAGACTGAGCCACTAGCAATCCAAATGTCAATGGCGAAGCAACAATAAGTGCTTTGTCGATTTCCTCATATCGAGCGTTAGCGCCTTCATCTTTTTGGCTAATGTGCATATCTGGGAGTGAAAGAATGATTCCAAACGACGAACCACCGCGCTGCACAGTACATGGCGAGCAAGGATCAGCGTTACTACGAAGAAGAAGGTCCACCATTTCTACACTCTTAGAACGGATTGCAAAATATAATGGCGTTTCGGCGTTTGCAGGAGGCATCCCAACATTAACAATTGCTGATTTACCAATGAGCATCTTTGCGCATGCGACGTTATTTCCCAATGCAGCAAAATGCAGCGGCGAGAAAGAACATCGTCGAAGAAAGCCATCCTTATCCGCGCCAGCTTCCAAAAGTAAATCCATGAGTGGTAAGTGTCCATACCATGCTGCACATCCAAGTGGCGATTCACCGTTGATTTCATTTGCCAGATCAACGTTTGCCTCCAGCTCCAATAAACACCGAGCAAGTGCCAACTCATCCATCGTTCCGTCTGCGTGTAGAGAGCTAGAGTAAATATTTGCTGTGCTGCAAATGCGTTTGCACTCCTGCAGCAGCACAGTTTCACCTGTTCGAGAGTGTGGCTGGTTGATCTCAACACGTAGTTTGTGAAGTTGTCGACACATTTCCACCGCGATGCTAATATTGACACCTGCTAGCTGGGCAGCGACGTGGAATAATGGGGATGGGGCCATTTTCACTAGATTTGGCTTGTCACGGTTAGGACCGTCGACATTTTCGCGACTGAGAAGAAGATCCAGCACAGCTAGTCGTTCTTGATAGTTCGAGATGTTCTGTTTACACCCTTGTATCACCTGCTCGGCCGCTGCAACGTCGAAAACATGGATTTGATCCGCTTCCTTCATCAGACTCTTGCGGTTCCCAATTCGCTTCACGGCCCCTTTCCACCAAACTCCAAGAAGGTGAGGAGTTCCTGTTTGAATTCGATATTCGCATTGCAAGATCGTTGTAGTTGCTCCAGCATTAACCAATGCCTCACACATTTTGAATTTGCCATGAATGCAAGCATAGTGCAACGCAGTGTATCCGTGAAGATCTTGGAGGTCCAAGCAATGCATGCTTCGGCCTTGAGCGTTGCACCAAGCACCTGTGTCATGGTACATGATGTCTCCACTAGATCGTATGGCGGAAATGAGGTCTGCCGCAATACTCCAGTGTTTATGCTGAATCGCTAAATGGAGTGGTGTACAGCCAGCAATGTCTTGATATGCTACCGTTTGTGGAAACTTTGAGACCAGACACTTTGCGATTTTATCATATCCTTTGCTAGCAGCCAAATGCAGTGGAGCTTGCAAGCGCTGATCCGTCAAGAAACCGTCGGCACCAATCTTCAGCAGCAAGTCCACTGTAGCTGTGTGACCCTGTTCCGTTGCCTCGTGAAGAGCTGTGCGCTTCAAGATCTCCATTTGATCGTTGATGTACTGTAGGGCCGGTCGTTTGTCCAACTCTACTAACCTTTGAACTCGCAACAAGTTTCCATCATGGCAAGCCTGGATCATGTCTCCATAGACTTGTTTCTCGAGTTCTAAGCAATCCGTATGATCGTAGCCGTCCTTACGCACGAGATGCTCCAATTTGTAGTTATCCCATAGTAAATCGATCACTTGATGGAGCTGAGGGTAAGTTCGAGATGCTAAAAAGTTTCTGCGCTCGTCGACAGCGTTTGCCTCAGGACATTTTCCATCGGAACGGGCAATTGCTCGTCCACGACTTGTGGCAGCAGTTTCAAGAGCACAATATAATGGGGATTTTCCCTCAGCATTCGGTAACCACGGTGTTGCGTGCTCCCGCAGAAGCATACTCACCTCCTTCAAACGACCATGGCGAGCAGCATGGTGGAGTGGTGTATCTCCTCTGCTATCCTGAACATCGAGGAGAACCCGGGCTTTCAATAACAACTCCATTAGGTTCGAATGTCCAAACTCAGCAGCATCATGCAACATCGTGCGACCACAAGCGTCACGCCGGTTCAACCGAATTGCATCCTGGAGTGATCCACTCGCAACATGCTGGTAAAGAGCCTCGTAATTACTTTCGCTAGCACTGATCTCGTACTCAAACTCCGTTAAATATACTTTGTTCGCAAACAAAGGCTTCTTCAGTACATTCTCGACTGGTGACTCATCCACGGAAGCAGTAGATGGCAGTGGAACGTGTTCGAGATCGCCGTTTAAATGTTCATTCACACATATTTGTTCTCCAACAGGTCGGATTATTAATACGGGGCAAACTTCCACTTCATCGTCTTCAAGGAAAATGTTCGTTGAGCTAAGAAACTTTCCCAGCCCAAGCTCCTGGTTTGTCGAAGTTCCAAATGGCGTAACCAAAGAAATATCATCGCTGATCTTCGAAACTTTCATCATTTTGCGCCTCGGAGGCAAAGAAGACAGGAGCCTTCCAGGAACATCCCATCGCCAGGTTTTCCACTTCAGTTTCTTCGGCCTCGGCCTCTTCTTTTGTTCACAGCGAACAAGACGCGACGGCAGGACATTATCTTCTCCGATATGAACCAGCACAGTTTTCACGCTAGATGTGTTACTGACATCTTTTGTGGTTCGAGTCACGGATTGACGAGAACGCTTCCCATCTACACTGCTTGACTTTGTCTCCATTTGATGCTGTGCTTCCATTGCGATAAGTCTGGCCTTCCATTGCATTTTCTGCTTACGTAGCTTGTCTTCACGTTTGCGCTCTCTTAAGCTCAGCGAGACAATTCGCTGCATTCGCTGTTCAGGTTTTGAAAATGTCGATGGCGTGCCATCCAATGGCGCTGATTCGAGTTGATTACACTTGTTGCTTTCATTTGCGGTATCAACCATGGAATATGTGGAGAGTATCTCTCCGAAGTGTGATTTAACCATCAGTACCCCTTGCTCGGGTCGAGCCTTTGTTCGTAAAGACTTCAGGATTCCTGGCTTTGATGTCGACTTAACTAGTTCTTGCTCGTACAACCACTCTCCACTCCAAGTAGTTGCCACGCGCCACTCTACAGCCGCTTCAAGTTGCTTTCTAGGAGCATTTCTCCGCAGACGATAGGCGCGGTGCTTGTAAACGGGCTTAATATCATGAACAGACTTCTTGTAACGTCTGATTAGATTGCCCATGTACCGAAACTCAAAAGGACTGACAACTTTCGGTCGTTCATGTCCACGATTCCTAGCCATGATGTCGGTTCGTAGTCCTGGTGATCCCCGCAGTGCAAAAGGCAAAACAGTCCACGCTCGACGATCCACTTCCCACACTTTTCTTACTTCACGACCCTGGCACAGAAATGAAAAATCCTCTGGAACCCGATGTACCTGTGCGTGAATCATGTCTCGCACAGTCTTCAATGACGTCGTTTGCAAATGCTTCTCATCGCTGAACTCGATAGCTCCAAGGAACTCTGATTCCTTCTCCATCATGACGTAGAGTTTTGGTTTATCTGCCAACAGTAACGATAATAATAATTAAGCTGCCAGTAGTTTAATCGAGACAGGATAATTAGCACGTACCTTCGCCTGTGCACTGCTTCGTGTAGTGAACAGCAAAACGGTCCGACACCATAAATTTGCACAATGTTTCCTTACCAATGGATTCGTTTCTGCTCACACCAAGCGAGTCCAGAACGTCCGTAGTGTACGTCATCGCTGCGTGTTGTTCCGGCTTCACCGTGTACTCAAATAACTTCATAATACTTCGTCCCACCGCCCCACACACTGCAATAACAATGAACAGTCAGTACCTTTCCAGTTTTACAGCCCTTTCCTAGCAACGCACACATTATCAAGTCTGTCGTCGAGATGGCCCCTTTAGCCTCCAAGTCCACAATATCAAAGATCACTGCACAACAGTAAGTAAACATTACGAAGCTCTCTTGTAGAACAAAATAACAATCCCTCCCAACTCACGCTCAAAGCGTTGCAGCATGCTGGGTGCCTGGCAAACGAGCACTAGTGCGATAAGAACCTCCATAACGTCCACCATACACTGCACTCTGGTCGGTGTTCGTGGCAGGAAGAGTCGCATAATGTCGTCCACGAGCTTCTTCTCCTTGATACCAAGTATAGTGCTGAGCTGCAACGCGTCCACGCAATAACGTGTTGTGAGCAGCCGGTAGCGTTGCAGTGCCAACCGTACGTGGTCCAGATGCCAGGATCGGAAACGCCGCTTAAAGAACGGGGCTAGTACCAGCTCCGCGTGCGCAAGCGGCAACGGCCGCGTGCTGCGGATCCCCATGGCGACTCGCTTCAGTTGCGGAATTGACGGAGTGATGATCCTTCAAGATACTCCTGTTCAAATCGATACAAAATATAGAAGGACCCGTTTAAAGCGATTTGGATTCAAGGTATTAATTTTGTCATGGTCATTTTCCCATACCGGAGGTGCGAACCATGAGCGTCCTGCGTTCGCGTGCTGTCTACGCGGCCGCTGTGTGCGCGGCGGTATGTCTATTAACCACACACGAGACGGAGGCGTACAAGACGTTTCAGAGGAAGGTGCCGAATGGAGGCAACGTTCCAGGAGTGGAAGCGATTGGGCACGAACGAGCAGGTGGCGGGCCGAACAATGACTTCGGACTGGACTTCATTGAGGCCATGTTCAAGTGGACCAAAACGTTTTGCGAGAAGGACTCGGACGGCGATGGACAGACCAACGGTCAGGAGTTGGGAGACCCGTGCTGCGAATTCGAATTCCGTGCGAACGAGAAGGTGCGATGGACCGAGGGGGTCTCACACCCGGGAGACCCTGCGCTCAAATCGGACCCGAAGCTGTGGGAAGGCATCGTCTGCGGGGCTGATGCAGTCGAACCTGAGGCTCCAAAGGTTGCTGAGCCTGTAGCAACAGAAGCTGTAACAGAGGCTGAAGCTACGGGGCCGGAGGCTGTAGCGGAAAAGGAGATTGAGAAAAAGGAGGAGACTGTGCTGCAGGCGGCTGTACAGGGCGAGGCAGGGACGCAACAGGAGAAGGAACTGACGGCTGGTGCGCCGGCACTGCATGCGTCTGTGATGCTGTCGGCGATAGCGCTGACTGTTATGGCGATCTACGTCGTGGTCATGCGGTCGGGTCGTCGCTCACGTAGTCTGCCGATCTTCCGTCAGCAGCGACGGGGACCCAAGTAGAGCAGGGAGCAAGGACCGGTAGAGAAATGTTGGACCTGACTAGATTGCAGTGTTTTGTTTGTACATACGCGTTAACGCACACCGTTGAATACATTATTCATGGTACTTGATGGCCTGGAGTAAGGCACAACAGGCGTCTGTGGTGTCCTCGAGAGAGGACCCTTGCTGGTAGCAAGCAAACTGCTGAATTGCGTGTTTTTACCCGTGGTGCCACGTATCTGATGTGCATTTTCGTATCTTCCAGCAACTACAAGCGCAGACAGGGGAGATGCAAGCGTTCATCGGGAAGTTCTTGGCGTTTGCGGCATTTGCAGCGCCACAGGCGTCGAGTTACTCAATGTACGCAATGCGTGTACCGAATGGCGATAAGGTTCCCGGTGTGACCGCGCTTGGACATTTGGATCCAGTGTTGGCTGGGCCGATGAACGAGTTTGGCATGGACATGATCGATGCTGACTTCCATTGGACTAAAAAGTTCTGCATGAAAGACTCGGACGGCGACGGTCAGACAAACGGACAGGAATTGGGCGATCCGTGCTGTGAGTTTGTATTCAGGAAGAATCCCAAGGTGCGCTGGACGGAGGGGATCTCGCATCCTGGAGACGCCAGTTTCATGACCGACCCGAAGCTCTGGGAGGGGCTGGAGTGTGAAGAGTCCGTAGATACAGCAGCGAGGCCGGCTAATGCGTCGGGGGAGGCCGGTAAGGAAACCAAAACTGATGGTACAGCGGTCATGACACACGAGCCAGTGTCGAATACGACGGTGCAAGCTGAAAAGCTAACGGAGGATGCAGAGCAGTCCTTGAAGGTGTCCAGTCAGAAGACGGTGGGTGGCAACGAGACGGCCGTGGACCAAGAGGTTGTCGTTCAAAACAAGACAGCTGGGGCTTCGTCTGCGCTCTTCTCGTCGAGTTTGTTATCAGCGGCAGCCGTTCTCGGCCTGTTGGCGTTCGTTATGGTGCGCATGAGGCGGCGGCGAAGTCAGTGGACTCTTCTGCCTCAACAGGGACGACGCGCACAGTAAGAGTGTACATTGTAATTTGATCCGTTGAACAATTCACTTGAAATGCCGCGTTGTCTGTCGATTTCCTGTCGCATCAATGCCACCGCTGCCATTCTCCGCTTCAACCATTTACCGATTTGTGGGTCTACTAAGCGCTGACACAGCCTCTTCTTGTCATTGCAGGTCTAACAAAGATGTTGTGCTGTTGCCAAATGCATCGGTGCAGTGAGACCTTCGTCCTCAACTACTTGTTGGCAGCAAGTGGATGAACAACAGACCACGACGTGGTCTGTCCACTGCGGTGCCACTGCACGAAAACAACGTGACAACCGTCGTCAAGGTCCTCAAAAGCTGTCAGGAATATGATACTGCAGCAGCTTCCTGTCACCTCACCTCCAGGCACCGTGTTCATGTCAGCATTGGGTATTGGATACTGCGAGTGCGTGCGTGCAACTTTCATCGAGCGCACGGCTTCATCATAGCAATGCCAGCCGTGTAGCCTTTGGCGACTCACCGAGGAGCGGATAGAGTCCGTTCCGGTTCCAGCTGTTCATTACGCTTTTGTGTTCTTCCACCCCGAAATGTGCATGGGCTCCGTTAAGGATTTCGCCAAAGCTTCGCGTCCGCCACGGTCGCAGATACATCACCTCCTTTATGCTACGATAGACTCCATTCTTGCCAACTACCCACGAGATCAAGCACACATCGCGGTGACCAGCACGCCGCGTGCCACGCGAATGTCGTCCGAAAGCTACGCTGAGGTCGAACATCGTCGCCTGGACTCTACCCATTACGTACGCTCGGGCTCCGATCTCCATAGACCGGCCTCAAGTGGAACTCGCAGCACACAGCCTCGACAATGTCCTCGCCTCTCCTGGTTGTCAGTCACCGAAGTCGCCACTCCGCAGCCAGTTCAGCGGTGGCAGGCAGCACACAGACAAGAGGCCTCCACTTCATCAGTGGCCGTGCTGTGCTGACTCCCAGTCATTTCCGTATTGGATCGGCGTCGGTAGTCGCGCGTTGTGCTCGTGGTAACACACTCCCCGCTCGCTGACATTCCGCCTAGTCGTCTCTTACTAGCGCGAGAGCCATGTACGACCCGGACTACGACCCGAAAACGGTGAACGGAATGGTCCCGCAGCCGCCCCCGACCAAGATGGACTTCACCACGTTCGACTCGCCGCTGGACTTCAATGCGAGCGGTATGTCGTTCGATGACCAGGGCGGTCGGTTCGTGGCGGGTGAGCAGTTCTACAACCACGAGATGTACGGCAGTCTGCGCAAAGGAGGCGCCGTGGATTTCCTGTCCATGGAATGTCTCGGTCTCGTGGCCGCCACCTTCACGTCCATGTTGTCGTACCAGGCGCTGCTGGTGTTAGTACAACCCATGTACAACACCCAGTTGGGCCTCACGTCGTCGGAGATCATCGCAGTAGAGCGACTCATCCAGATGCCAATGGCGCTGAGTTTCGTGGTCGGTCTACTGTCCGACTGCTACCCGATCATGGGTCTGCGTCGCAAAGGTTACATGATCCTGGGCTGCATCATCAACGCCGTCGCAGTGTTCGCCATCGCTGGTGTGAGTGCCTATCTGGGCAGTGACTCGACTGCAAGTAATGGGATCGTGGTGCTGGCTTTGGTGCTTGTAGCACTGGCCAGTATCGGCTGTATTATCACGTACGTTTGTGTGCACACGCGTGTGATCGAATACTCTCAACGCGAATCTCTGCGTGACCGAGGCGCCATTCAGGTGTCGTATCTGATCTTCCGTCGCTTCGTGTCGATCTTCACGTCGGTGTTGTCGTTCCTGGCATTGGGAACAGGATCCGAACCAAACATTTCGGTGTCTACGGCTATGATCGTATTGGGTGTCATCTCTATCCTGCCACTGCCACTCGTGTTCCGCTACTGGAACGAAGAAGTGTACTCGCTCAACACGTCCATGAAGATCCGCAGTCAGATCCTGTGGAAAATCATGCAGCAGAAGGCTGTGTGGCGCATTCTCGCGTTCATCTGGTTCTTTACACTGTTCTTAGGGATCAAGTTCGGGGACTCTATCAGTGTTATTAGACAGTGGGCGGGTGCTAGTGGAGACAACTCGCTGCTGGTCAAGACAATCCAGGACTTTGTCATGATCGGTATTATGCTGCTGTGGCGCTACCTGTTCCTCAACCGTCTGTGGCCAATCTTCTTCGCGTTGGCGCCGGCTTTCCAGATCCTGCCCAACCTTTTCGTGTCGCTCATGGTGGCACTCGATACTGTACGCGACCGCTACTTCTACCGCGTCTTCTACTCGCTAACGTATGTGGCAGATGGCATTGGCCTCTTGAACACTATCGTTCCCGTGACGGAAATTGTGCAGGAGGGATCGGAAGGTGCGCTCGTGGGTCTCACACTGACACTGCAGCGTTGTGTCAATATCTTCGTGGACACCAACGCCTATGGCGCGTTCCAGGGCTCCAATTACTTCAGCGCCAGCGAAGTGGCCGCAGACACGTCAGATGCGCGATGGGATGTGCTGTTGTCGCTGTTTCTTAACTTTGCGCTAAATGCCTTGGCTTGGGTCGGACTCTTCTTCCTACCCTCGCAAAAACTCGATGCCCAGCAGCTGCGGATGTACGGAGGGTTTACCAAAGCTGCCAGTGGCGGGATCCTCGCCGTCTGTCTCGTACTCTTTATCTACTCGCTGGTAGTGACGTTGATGTCCCTCATCCCGTCCACGTCGTGCCTCACTCTCGTTGGTGGCGCTGGCTGCTAAGCAGTATTTATGAAAGATAGGAATAATTGCCGTGGCGAATGTTAGGAGGTCGAAAAACTTTACAAACCTTAAATGGATTTTCAGTCAACGCTGTGATGGAAGATCGGAAGGTTGTACTAGTATGGTAAACATAAAGTCAATTTGTTGTTGAAGTTACAGTGTCAAGATCTGCAACTTCGCAGAACGCCTTTGTCCACAACTTCAGGCTTATGATTTGTGTAGGCAGCATAAGGGTAACCTGTTGACACACCGTGTATGAAGTCGATCAAATTACCAAGACCAGTTGAAGCTGTAGCGCTGTCAAAAACTCTAAATACAAATTCTCGAAAACTTAATAAATTCTTGAATTACAGAGACAGCAACAAGTTTTTTTTTATTACAGTAGGTATTTTAATACCTTAATAATGTATTAAAATAAAATACATGGGACTACTCTTCTGGTAATACAAGACGGTAGAGCAATCTGATCCCTGGTCACCAACCTGGTACGCTCTTATGCTTAAAAACAGATTTAATGTCTTAAGCCAATTGGTACGTCGATGCTGCCTGGCTATTATAACATTTGTTTTTCATGAGATTGGACGTGGTTCGTTCCTGGTTTCGGCTTACTCTCTAATGATTTTTTGTTTGTCATCCCAAACTGCAAATGCCCAGCTGTCAATTATCTTGTCAAGGTGGCAGAGCGAGCCAGATATCTGTCAGATAAGATCTACCTGGTATTGTGCAGCTGAGCAATAGATTACCCAAGGTACCGCAAGGGTAGGAGGTTGTTCAAGCGTTGAGAAGCTCATTTAACAACTTGCAGCGGATCGAAACACGCTCAGGTTACCCACCACATTTAACAACTTGCAGCGGATCGAAACACGCTCAGGTTACCCACCACTTTAAAACGGAGGAGGTACTAGTCGTCGACTTAACAGGACGTCTCCGTCGCTCGACGATTACGGCGACGCCCTCCATGGATCTTAAGATGGACTTCAAGCACCTGCAATCACCTTCGTTCGACCTGAGAGAAGCTGACGGCCTACCGCTACAAACCGTTTCTACTATTCGTGACGCCGAGACATCAGTCCTGGAGACTGGCGCTGGACAGCCTCTCTACAACGCTGAAATCTACGGTGGTCTACGCAAAGGCGGTGCTGTCAAGTTCTTCTCGAGATACTGTGTCGGCCTGGTCGCCGCCACGTTCTCGTCCACATTCGCAGTCGAATGTCTTAACAGCGCCGTCCAACCTATGCTGAAACAACACTTCGGCTTGTCTCCAGTACAACTCGCAGCCTCTCAGCGCTTGACGTCGATGCCTTTAATTTTGAGCTTCTTGTTTGGCCTGCTGTCGGACTGCTACCCGATCATGGGGCTTCGTCGTAAAGCGTACACGCTGTTCGGCTTGGTGTTGTCGGTCACGAGTATCTGGTTTCTGGCTGCATTGAATGCGTACGCCGAGTCATTCGCGTCCGGGACTGCTGGTACGGGGCTGGCTGTTCTCGTCATCGCGTTCGCAGCGTTTGCCGGTATGGGAAACATTATCATGTATGTTTGTATTCACACACGTGTGATCGAGCTTGCTCAGCGTGAGCCGTTAGGACTGCGTGGTTCGATTGTAGCGACGTACTTGATCTTCCGCTGCGTCGTATACATTATCACCGATGCATGTGTGTACATTGTACGGCTGTCCGCTACTGCTACATCATCTCACCAAACGACAGCATTGATCGTCTTCGGGTTCGTCATCACGCTGCCGGTCCCTCTGATCTGCAAGTTTTGGGGCGAGAAGCGCTACTCGCTGTCGACGACAGTGAAGACTCGGGGTCAGATCTTGTGGAAAATCATGCAACAGAAGGCCGTGTGGAGCGTGCTGGCCTTCCAGTGTTTTTTCACGCTGTTTAACCAGATTTCCTTCAGCGGGCCTGCTTTGATCATCACCGTTTGGGCTGGTGCTAGTGGAGACAACCCGTTCGTACAGCAATTGATGTACTATGGAGCGACGATCGTGACGGTGCTGGTGTGGCGCTACTACTTCATGAATCGACCGTGGCGCTCCTTCTACTCTGCCTGCCCACTCCTGCTCGTCGTACCTCAACTGATCGTGTCGATTCTCGTGAGCCAAGACATCCTTCGAGACCGTCTATTCTATCGTCTAATGACCCTGTTCAACAGTGCATCCTTCGCAATCGGCTGGATCGGCAGTGTCGTTCCGCTAACGGAGATTATCCAGGAAGGCTCAGAAGGAGCGATGGTCGGTCTCACGCTGTCGTTGTATTTCTTGGTCGGTATCTTCGTACAAACCAACTCGGTCGGACTGTTTGAAGGTAGCAACTTCTACGACGTCGCTAAAGTGGCGGTCGATACCACTAGGGCGCGTGGAGATGTTCTCAAGGCGCTGATTCTTAACTACGGTATCAACGCACTCTCGTTGTTTGGTCTCTTTTTCCTACCACGACAAAAGCTGGATACACAGCAATTGCGAAGTTACGGCGGATACACCAAGTGTGCGAGCGCTGCTATCGTGACGTTTGCTGTCATTCTGTTCTTGTATTCGTTCTCGATTTCGATTATGACTTTCATTCCGGGGACTGCGTGCACTCGTATCAATGGTGGCGCGGGCTGTTAAAATCCATCGTCTCTACTCTCTAAGTAGGGTCATGCATTCTGTAAAATGTAATTTATTCGTTGAGTTATAGTGTGTTTTTATACTGTGTATATGTTTTACGGGGCGTTGCTCTTGAGATACTAGTAGTTTCATGGATTTCTCTTGGTTAGCATGATTTGTCTTGTCGAACAATGAAATATGCTTCGCACAGCTTGTCCAACCGGCGATCTAATGCGTAGTACCGCATTGTCGTTTCTGCTACTGAGATCAGTCTGTCACCAGCATTTTGCAGCTTCATCGTGAAAGTACTAGCATCAGTAACGAGTGAGCCGAACGCAACGCGGCACTCGTCATTGTGATTTTCATCAATCTCTCCTTGCACCATCTCCAGACTCTTCCACAGCGAAGTATACAGCAAGAGAACATCACTGTTCTGATTCACACCCGTCTGCAGGGATGTCAAAACCGTTTGCGCATTTGAAATAATGCTGGGGATAGATTTTGGCTCTGTTGAAACGTGGGTTTTCTCAGTAGCACAAGAGTGGGAGCATATAGTCGACTTAAGTGCTAATTTCAATTTATGCATTGTAGACACTTTCGTGGAGATATCACTCTCTTCGTTACCATTGTTGACATTCGCGAACATCGCCTGCTGATCGACCACAGTTGAAATCTCACTCTCTCTCTCTCTCTCTCTCTCTTGGTTGTCATTGTTGATATTCACAAACTTCACCAGCTCATCGACCACAGTTGAAATCTTAATTCGCTGAGTCGGCTCCAACACACACATTCGCTTAATCAACTCCCACTGCGTATCCTCGCACATCGCAGGTGGAGATGGTAATTCTCCCTGCGACGCATGATGCTTCACTGCGATGAGGTTTGGACTTGTCCACGGCAAGCACGATTGCGATCCTTTTCCAGATTTCGATGCCTCCACTACACGTAACGCCTCTACAATGCACATTCCAAGAGAGTACACATCTGACGCAAACGTTGGTCTACCTTGAGTATGCTCCTTACCCCCTGCCTTCGTACCAGGAAAGCATTCAGGGGCCACCCAATGCCACGCCGCCGACACCAACGGCTGGACATCACTGGCTTCGAATGAACTCAGTCCGAAAATGTCACCTTCGCTTTGAGGTCGCTCCCAATCACGATGTTGTTCCCTTTCAGATCGCCGTGAACGACTCCGCGTGCGTGGAGGTACTGAACGCCTAACGCAGCCTCGTACAACTTCGTCCATAGTTGGTCGGGGTGCTTTCGTAGATAACTCACCAAAGTCCTGTTAGTGGCATATTCACAAACGAAGAAGGGTCTGCAGGCACCAAATAGGTAAATGTTTTGAGAAATGAGTGTCAGCTGCAAGTGTATGCTTTTCTCTGGAATAGCCGTTAGCTCACGTCGACCAGAAAATGCTCCTAAAGCCCTTACTTCCGCAAGGTAAGTCGACGATTTTCAAATAATCGGTGGCAATGGCAAACACCTACATGCAACGCCGCTCGAACTAAATGACTGCCAACGGACTTCTACCTAACAAAAGTGACACGGGTGGACCCGGGTGGTAGCACCGCAAGTTGCGGGTGGAAGAATCGATCGTGACCCACTTGCTGTGGAGGATCAGAGGGCAACTGATTGCACAAGTACGAACCACAGATAGTCAGAGCTAGAGCTAGATGAAGTAGGCTAGAGCAGTCTTAATCATTAAATTCATTCTCCATCTTGTGTAAAGCAAGCGAATACAACTCGCTGGTCGGTCGTCATGGATACCTTACATGTATTTGAAGTTCGTTCTGGTTGTGGTCAGGTTTGTGTCCACAGTCACAGTTCATTATTAAAATATTTCTCGGGTCATTTTATGTTCGTGGTTTACATGAAGAATCTACTGGTCAGTACGAAGAATGAGGTGCAAGAGGATGGACTTGATGCTGCGTCGTTCTTGACGGAGTTGCCGGGTCAGAGTATTGTTCTGTATTGATCAACTGGGTCATTGAAAAATCTCAACGATGTCCAATCGATACGGATGTTGTTGAGAAGTGTACTTCGCGCGATATTGCTCTGTGCGCGATCCACAGAACGTCGATGCCGTATATCAATGCTTTTAAACTCTACTTGTTCTTAAATTCGAACTTGCTACTCAACGGCTAAGCTGCGATTGATAGGGAACATCTACACAATATCTGGATTACAAATATAATAGCTACTTCGAAGGTAAAGTCTAGCATCCATCTCCTCCAGCGATACTCAGACAGGACGTGGAAGGGTTGAGCGTTAGAACTGTAATAATCAGCGAATACAAGAACAACACCACAGCAAACGTGACGATAGCAGCGCTGGCGCACTTTGTGTACCCTCCGTAGCTACGCAGCTGTTGCGTGTCGAGCTTCTGTCTTGGCAAGAAGTACAGTCCAATGAACGCCAGAGCGTTGATACCATAGTTGAGAATCAACGCCTTGAGGACGTCAGACCGAGCCTCGGATGTGTCCAACGCGACTTCTGCGATGTTGTAAAAGTTGGTGCCATTGAGAAGTCCCTCTGCGTTGGTTTGAACGAAGGCAGTAACTAGAAAGTACAGTGACAGCATCAGTCCAACCATGGCACCCTCCGAGCCTTCTTGGATGATTTCCGTCAGCGGAATCAAGCTGGACAGCCAGCCGATACCGGCTGAAATACTCGTGAACAGAGTCATGAAGCGGTAGAAGTATCGGTCGCGTAAAGTATCTTGAGTAACCAGGATTGCCAAGACCAACTGCGGGATAATAAGCAGCACGATAGACATGCCATAGAAAGCTCGCCATGGTCGATTCATGAAGTAGTATCGCCAAGCCACTATCGTGAACAACATCGCACCGTAATACATTAGTTGCTGTACAAACGTGTTGTCACCACTGGCACCGGCCCACACGCTGATGATTACTGAAGGACCACTGAATGCGATGCCAGCGAAGAGCGTGTAAAAGCACATGAACATCAAAATACTCCACACCGCCTTCTGCTGCATGATCCTCCACAGAATCTGACCACGGGTCTTCATAGGAGTCGAGAGTGAGTAGTATTTCTCCTGCCAAGCCTTCCACACAAGGGGGATCGAAAGAGCGACCACAATGCCGAATACTAGTAGCGCTGTACAATGGTGTGTCGAGGTGCTTGAAAACGCGTACGCAATTGCGTCCGTGAAGATATACACGATGCATCGGAACATCAAATACGTTCCGGTGATAGCTCCTCGCATACCCAAAGGTTCGCGTTGAGACAGCTCAAGCACTCTAGTCTGAATGCATACATACGTCATGATATTCCCAGTACTAGCCAACGTAGCGAATGTGATGATGGCGACAGCTAAACCAGTACCTGCAGTCCCATCTTCCATGGTCTCAATGTATCCGTCCAAGCCAGAGAGAACGAAGAAACTCAGTACTGTAGTCGCCAAACCGATGATAAGGTACCCCTTACGACGGAACCCCAGAATGGGGTAACTATCCGACAGCAACCCGATGAAGAAGCAGAAGGCTAACGGAATTGAGGTCAACCGCTTGGCAGCAGCTAACTCGGCCGTCTTGAGACCGAAATGCTCTTTCAGCATCGGTAGGATGACACTGTTTAGACACTCCATCGAGAACGTCGACGCGAACGTGGCAGCTACGAGACCGACACAGTCCATCGAGAAGAACTTGACCGCGCCTCCCTTGCGGAGACTGCCGTAGATCTCGGCATTGTACAGTGGTTGACCGGGGTTGTTGTCCACGACAGAGCTCTCGATATCTTGTGTTTCTGCAGAATGGTTGTGAATAGCGTCGACGTCGTTGAAATCGGCACGTGGGGGTGAATGGTAGTTCTTAAAATCAACTTTGAGATCCATCGCTGAGGTCAGATGCATGGTCGCGCGACCTAGACGTCCCGACAAGTCGACAATTGGCACTTCCTCCAGGGTTTCGGATGTCGGAAGGATCAAAAGTTCCCTCCACTGAAAAATGACAAGTGGCCCCGTTGGTCTGACTGCCTGTGGGAAGTTTTAAAGCCGCATGTCTGGCGTACAACAACACCTGGGCTTTGCTTGTCGATGGAAAGCAAGCAGGTGGTTTGCTTGTCCAGCTGCAAGCTCAATGTTTGACTGCAGTGAACGAGTCGGAGCCTCGTCCTTGGTAGACATCATAGTACAGCTGGAAGGCACTCTACCGCAAGTTTTCACAAATCGAAGTCGATTTGTGTAGGCCGCAACCAGTTGGCCTTGAAAAACAGTAGTGCTGGAAAAAGCTGTAAGATGTGTCAGCAACTCTTATAATACATGTATTAATACACGAAAAACACAACTGGGTGCTGGTTAGAGCTTACAGGACTAGAGAGCGCTTACTTATTTCCCGACGATCGTATGCTCTAATGAAACCTGTTGCTCTTCAAATTCAAGATGTCGGTGATTGCTGTCAGTACGCGACGACGCTGCATGCGAATGACCGCAATCCAAATCAAGCACCGTCTTATCAGCGACCTCCAAAACTGTAACCTCGCACCTGATCAAGACTAGCAATTTACTTTTCCGCGGATGCTGTCGACGCGTTAAGGAGAGCGCTGCTTTTGATGGCCTGATAGCATTCCATGATGATCAAACCGAACGAAGCCACCTGATATTAACACGTAAGGCTTAATAGGCAAGCAACAGGTTTAGTCTCCTTTCCTGCATTGCAATTTGCTGGCATTATTACTAGTACATATACCACAGCATTTGCTTCTCTCATTTTTCGTCGGACATATCTATTCATTGATGTGTGAGCACAGCGTTGGCTGAAGGTGAGGGGCGCGAAGAGATCTGGCAACTGTCCGTTGCTTCGACACTTCAAAAGTCGTAGTTCAGCTTACGATTACGTCGATCTCAGCTAACTCTGTGTTTATCCTGTTGAAGAGCAATGGTCCTTAGATACTCAGGCCAGTCTCAGTCTTCATTCTGCTAACAACCGAGTAAACTCAACAAGCTGTAGATGACTGACAGCTACGTCGAAATCGGATCACCCAAGCCGATCACGGCATTCGACGACGCCACCAAATTGGCTGCTCGTCTCATTAAACCCAAGCCGATCCTGTACACGAGCATGTTCCTATTATGGCTGCAGCCCTTCCAGAGCGGGTGGTCCACGGCCCAAATGAACCTGTCGCAATACAACGACACGGACGAGTGCAATGCACGTCCGACAGCCGAAGATACTTGTCTGATGTTCCCAGGACACTCGAAACTCCAATGGACGTTCGCCGTGAACGCCTGGATCTTCGGTGCCATGATCGGATCTCTAAGCTGCGGCCACTTCAGTGACAAGTACGGACGGAAGAAAACGTTAATGGGAAATTGCAGCTTCATGATTCTCGGTGGGGTAGTACAAGCTTCCGTGTCGAATATTTGGGCGTTTGCTGTTGGTCGCTTAATCTCCGGGTTGGCGTCCGGTACTGCAACGGGAACGATCGGTGCCTATGTAAACGAACTGTCGCCTCCACATATGCGCAACACTTTGGGTCTGGGACTGCAGATCTTCACGACGTTAGGGATTCTAGTCCCTGCGATCTGCTTCTTCTTCGCCAACACGAGTAGCGGTTGGCGCTATTTGGCTGCGTTCCCGTGTATTCTAGCTGTCATTTACCTGGTGTTGGCACCGTCGATGACCATTGAAAGTCCTGCGTGGCTACTAACTCAAGGCCGAACGGATGAAGCCAAGCAAGTGATCGCGAACTTGTATGGCGAGGAGCATGTGAGCACTGCCATGTCGTGGCTGGAAGTGAGCAAGCCACACGTTGAGGACGATTCCAGCTCTTCTAGAGACTCGATGTTTGCTCCACGCTACCGCATGCAGTTATTCGGTGGTCTATTGTTGTCCTGTGCACAACAATTATCCGGTATCAACGCCGTATTTTACTATTCCGGTAGTATTTTCTCGGATGCTGGGATCTCGGACTCACGGATTGGCACACTTATTATCAACTTTATCAATATCTGGCCAGCATTCTTCACGGGGGTAGTGGCTAATCGCTTTGGAGCTCGTAACATGATCCTTTGGGGGCTGGCGGGAATGATTGTTATGGCTGTGGGCATGACGGTGGCTTTCGTGGTTGAGCTACCTGCTTTATCGATCGTGTTCACTGCGTTGTACGTGATTGCGTTCGGAGTGACGCTTGGTCCGCTGGTGTGGGTGATGACTGCGGATATATTCCCAGATTCGATCCGAGCGAGCGCGTCATCGCTGTGTATTGGCGTTAATTGGCTGTGTAACTTGATCGTGGGTGTGGCGTACCCGTACGTCTCGGATGCACTTAATGACTACGCGTACGTTCCATTTGTAGCACTGCTGGTAGTTTTCTATTTGCTGGCGCTGAAACTCGTACCAGAGACATCGGGTAAGTCGGCGGAGGAAATTCTGGCTGAATACGACTCACGTTGTGGCAAGCACACAACTGCACTTGATTAATCTACATTGTAGACATTTGTCAGGTAAGTACTAAAAATGAAGAAATGAATTGTTTTTATTTATGCCAATGATAGCTGAATCGTGAGCGTCGGACCGACCCTATTTCTACAACGGGCCATTCTCCTTAATCCAACGATTCTCGTAGGTTTTGTGCCTCTTTAACTGCTGTATCAGGAAGGGATTTAAGGTCTTTGTGAGCCAAGCTTTTTTCGACAATTCCTGGAGTCCCATAATTTGGTACAGAATCTCCGGGTGAATCTTGTTCTTCTTGTACAGCGTGTCAAAGGAGACGCCTTTCTCCACCAACTTCTCCGCTTTCGTCCAGTTCCGTTTAGCTGGCAAGTCCTTGATATTTCTGACGAATTTCGAAATCGTTCTTTGTTCGTCGTCTGGGTGCTGTCTTAAGCGTCTACTGGTAACAGAGTCGTTGATGGAGTCCACAGCATTAGGTGCGGCAATGAGGAGAGTGGTCACGAGTAAGAAGAGGCAGCTAACACGCATCGTCAAGAAATGTGTCGAAGGCGAGGCATATTGGTAAATGAATGGTGAAGGAGGTAAGCTTTGTCAGTGTTAACGTTACGTTTTGCCTATATATCCCCGTCAACCGAAACCATCGTAATTTTCATGTTTGTGTTCGTCGAAAAATGTACATGCATTAAGCACTTTTTTTAGCTGATATCTCTTCCGATTTCCTTTCTCCTTATAATTACTACGCTATTTTTTCTATTAATCTTTTATGGCAAACATTTCGCTAGCAGCCAGCCTTGAGCTGGATACATACTCGAGAAGAGTGTGACAAAGAACTCGTCCTGGTCTGCAAGACTTCGACGCGGATCTCGAGCAAAGTCCACTAGCGCATCCACTCGTCTTCCCAGCTGGAACGCGTCTTTACTCTGCAGCATTGTCTCGAGTGACTTCAAGTGTTTCTCCGTCGTGCGAGTCATCTTGAATGGAATCCGATCATCCACTCGCAACGGCGCGCCATTCCGAGTCTGTAGTCGTAGAAACACACCTGCCGCCAAGCACGAGACGTGGAACTCTACTCCATATTGCAGCGATCCACCGAGACCGATGGCCTTCATGATGCCATTGTTACGACGTGCATGGCCTAGTTCCAGTAGAAGATCGCACAGTTGGCGCAGCATCTGCTTCTTCAGCGTCGACGGGAGCACCTCCGCCAGAGGTTTGCACACGAAGTTGGTCGCTTCAGCAGCCAGGAACAGCAGCTTCATCTGCGCTAACGCACTCCTTCCGACTCGAGCACGCTGCATCCAGTTCATGAGTTTCGTCAGCAGCGCCAGACTCAACGACTCGGTTAATACAGGAGCGCGACGTAGCTGCTGTAGGAAAAGAACCTGGAGAGTCAACAGCTTGCCCTGCTCTAAGCATGCGGCCTCGAATTCGTCCCCACTGAGCTCTGGTACTTGCAATCGCAACGCCAATGCATCCCACACGCCCTTACGTTCCTCGATAATCCACTTTTCAATGCTCTTCTCTGCTACCTGACTCATCACGTGGACAGAAGCCAGCGCTCGTCCACACGCAGCCAAGCACGCCAACTCTCCACCTCGGAAGGCCAAGAAACTCCACAACACCTTTCCAAGTGGAGTGCCGATAGCTTCGGCTGGAGACTGCGTAGCAGACACCGTCGTATCACTTGAACTCTCGTCCCTGCCAGTACAGTCCGAAGCCTGCTGAGTCCTACTCTGCTGTTGCAGCGCCTTCTGACTCGACGCAAAGTCGCGAACCAGAGCGTCGATCTCCACGAACACCACATTGCCACACTTGTTCCAGTTCAACGCGCTATTACCAGACGAACTCGCACCGCCTCCACTAGCCTTTGGACTGCTCTGCATCTGCTTGAAGAAAACCTCCACCAACGATAAATTACAGAAGCGCAGCACAGCTTCTATCGTAGCTGTCAAGTCTTCTTCCGAGACTCCCTCCTTCGACACATCCACACTGTCATTTCCGCTTTCCTTACCGTTCTCAGGCTTGTAGAAGTGCACGATCTCGTCCAGTTTCTCGTACAACGCCGTGCAGCTGGCTCCATATAAAACCATCAGCCATGCCGCATGTTCAGAAGTGTATCGATTTCCATCGAGACAGCCTCGATCGTTCACTTCAAACACTCCGAACAGCAGCTTCAAGAAGAGATTGACACGTTGCAAACTCTCTGGCTTGGGAAGTTTGTCGTGATGCAGTGTCGTGATCTGGCCACACAAGCGAAGAACCAACTGAAGTCTCGTGAACGCGTCCTGCATCATCGCAGCACTCGGAGTAGCTGGGAAAGGCCCACCAGACACCAGATCTGGGCTGTTCCGTCCAAGAGGCTCCTTCAGCGCTTCTAATGTGAACTGCTGTAGAGTCTCCAAGTCTGTTGTCGTCATCTTCCACTTGGCCCAAAACACGGACTGTTGCTTGATGAAGTTGACGAAATACGGAGGCAAAACGTTCGTCGACGCCGCGTGGCCAGACTTTACTTGGAAGTGAGGCATGTCCAGCACCAACTCCACGCACAACTTGGCGAATTCCAGCAAGAACGAGGAACAGACACTCTCGCTCTGAGCTTCCAGCCACGCGTCAGTTGACTTCCACGTTGTACGACACAGGACATCACGTACGAGCCACGACACATACGGATACGGAGACAATGTGGAGTATAGCGGTGGAACCAGTCGGTCACTCGCACCCGCTGTCGCTCCAGTGAGTTGCTTCTTCTCCGTCTGAACGAGCTCTCGCATCTGCTGGACGATCTCCAGTGTCAGACACCAGTGCTCCCATGCCAACCGCGTCACAAACTGGTGGAAGTGCTTGCAGATGTGGGTGGGAGCATGAGGAACCAGCACGGTCAAGTAGAAAGACCAGATCTGGGACAGTTTTGCAGTTTGAGTCAGCCCCGCGTCCGTACTGCTGCTTGTGACCATCGCTCGAGTCTGTGGTTGACTCTTGAGGTACTCGGAGCACGTAGCAACAAAGCAAGAGCAGATGGTGGTTCCAGTTGAGAGCGTGTCTTGCTCTGACCAAGGTGCACTGATCGCCGAGCCGTCAGTGTTCGTAGCTGGCTGGTACAACGTCGAAAGCAGCGGCTCGAAGAATGCAGTGATCAATGCCCACTGCTGTTGCTCAGGAGCTACACGACAGCACAGCGTGAACAAGTCCAAGAAGCTCTTGAGCACGCCAAGACGCTGCCAGTACACGATCGGGTAGTTCGTTACAGAAGACGCACTTGGTGTCTCCCTCCCTCTCAGCACCTCACCAGCCGTCGAACTACTGCCAGAAGACATCCCACCTTGCCATCGCAATGACGTCATGTGCTGACTCAAGAATATTACGCACGTCTCGACCTGCATGACCGGTAATTCTTTCCAAGTAGCCAATGGAATCCCCACCAGAGCTTCCCAAACCACAGCATCCACCGGACGAGGTAACGCTGTCAGCTCTGACGCACTGGAATCATCGCCACTAGCAGATGACGACTGCTCTCCATTCCCCACACTTGACGTTTGGAATCTGTAGTCATCATGGACGCCAACTAGAGCGTGTACCATCTTTTCAACATGGTCTTCCAGATGAGCCGAGCAGATCAACTGAAGAACCTTCGCGTACACACGCAGCACTTCGTCCAAATGCTTGGACGCTGTCGTGTCCTTCGCTTTTCGACCAGTATCCACCAAGCTGCGGTCCGCAGGGAACTGATGGCTTATGTCACCCAAGATCATGCACAACACCGTGTCGCGATCAAACTTTGTAGGCGTCAATGGACTCTTTGTCTGCAGCCACGCGTGGAAATCAAATCGACGCAGCAGAGTGAGCTTCTCTTCACTCGAGAGCTTGGACGAACTGCTTGCACTCATCAGCTTGGCAAACATTTCCACAAAACGGGAGGGAGCAGCAGCTGGGAAGAAACACTCGCTCAGTAAGTTAATTCGAGATGGGTCTTCCAGCATAAGTTGTAGCAGAGTACAAGTCTCGCGTTCATCGATACATACAAAATTCAATCCCAATTGCTTGATCGACCGCCACAAAGCTTCTCGTAACGGAGGAACCATACGTGATAGTTTAGTGTCCAGTTCTGTAAGCAGACGGAACCACTCGAGTCCCTCGCTGTGCAAGCGCTCCATCTCCTGCTCTGTCGTCTGGATAGGTGTAACTTCTTCATTCTCTACAGCGTTCTCTTCTTCCCCCTTGCTGTCTTCAACTGCTTCTTCGATCTTCGGCATTTCCCGTGGTGCTTCATTTTCCAATGTCTTCTTTCTACGCTGTAACTTCTCATGTTCCATTCCTAAAGAGCGCACAACTTGATCAATCAGCAAAATCTGAAGTGACAGCATAAATCCGTCTCCATCAAGCTGCAGGAATTGCTCAGCTGCGAGTGCTGTTGAGACAGCAACGCCGTCCTTTTCATCGTAATCGTTTAACGAAGACATCACATTCGTCACCAGCATTGATCGCATATCACAACGTTCTCCTTGTGCACGTATAGACTGGATCGTGTCGTCCATTCGGGAATCCATCATCCACTCCAAAAACTCAAACTTGAAAGCCGCTGGGCAGCTGCAGTTCGTTCCTTCTGGGCATGGCAAACTCTGCGTCACAGTCCTTGCCTTGCTGATGTACAGCTGAGAGACACTATCCACCATTTCAGAGTCCAGCGCCACCAGTACAGACAAATTCTCCGAGAATTTCATAGCTACGGCCTTCAATCCTGCCTTGTTCAGCGGAATCGATGGATTGATGACACACCGATCCTTCGAGATGACAACAGACACTGTCGGAAGTTGTGTTAAGCTTGAGGGCCCGCAAAGTTCCGGCAGTAAAGGTAGCGGCCGGATAGTGAGGCTGTTCAAGCCTGCAAGCCCTCCAAAGCTGCTGTGTCTTCTTGCCAGTTCCGAAGCTTCTTCCACAAACGCAAAGTCGTCTTCTTCACCAACTGAAGCGAGCGGTGTTGACAACGATGGTGCCACAGTGTCAGTATTGTCGTCGTTGTCGTCGCTCACACTTACTTTAGGCGTTGTTCGTCTCAAAGTGAACTCAAATCCACACCAATTCGTCCACAGCGGCAAGTCCGACCAGTTCATGTGATCGGTATGAGGGTTCAGCAACGCATCACTGAGACGCAAGACGTCTTTGAGTCGCTCCACCTCGTAGTGACGAGGTAAACCCGAGAGTTCTTCTTCCTTAAGCCACTGGTTCGGATCCTTTTCTTCCATCCACGCGTCCATAGCAGTGTAAAGCTGAGAAAGCGCAACGTAATGAGCATATTTCCGTTCCTTTAACTCCCCAGCCAAACCCACACCACTCGAAGCACCATGACCAGAACCACTCGTGGCAGTGAGCACCACTTGGGCTTGAGTCGAGCAGTAATTCACGAGTTTGCGCAGTTTAACTTGAAGATGTTTCCGCAAATGCACACGCTTGGATCTACGTCCTGTACGATCGAGAAAGTGATGGCCGAAGACATGAGATCCTCCAGCAGTGGCGAAGTACAGCGCGAAAAACACTTGCCAGTAGATGATTTGCGTTGGCTCCGACTCGGGTAAATCCAGACAGTAATTACACCAGCGATAGATTTTGTACTGGGACAGAGAGTCCAGACTCGTGTGAGCAAACGTTAACGGGTTACCAATACGAGAAGCACCAGTCGAAGCTTCATAGATCGTTTCCTCCGCTTGGTCATCCAGACTCTTCCCGTCTCGCACTGCACTGAGAGCAGCACCAAGTCTCCCTTCGGTCTTCTTCATCTTCTCCAACTTCTTCATCGTTTTCGGCTCATATTTTATCATAAGTTGCCCCATCGCTAGGAACAGCGGCACTTCTTTCCTTGTTTCAATAAGCAAGGTCCACAGCGCCAGATAAGGACAGCCACTGATGTACTGCGCCACGTCGAATGAGCCTCCAAATATTGAAGCAAACGTCGCTGAGGCAGCCGCCGGCAGGAAACTCATGACAACAACGGACTCATTCTCGAGGAACTGCTGCTCTGGTTGTCCTGCATCTTCTTCTCTCCTTGCAATCCGCTGGCAATACACGTCGAACGCAGCTTCAATCAGAGCCACCAGCTCGTACAATACAGATGCATCATTCCTCGCACTGTTCTTCGTCAGCGCAGATTCATACGAGCTCTCCATGCTGCAGTGCAACATAACGTCCAGGACATGTCGGAACGCAGCATTCTCGTACCAGAACGGAACTTGGAGCAACGCCTTCACCCAAAACCTCATCGACTGCGTGAGAGACGAGTCGTCTACAGAGTACTCAAAGGAGCGTCGGATCAAAGCGCACAAGGCTTTCGTTGACGTGGAATACTCACCGCCTGATATCATCGCGAGAGACGCCGTCGTCGCAGTCAGCGAAGAATTCCGGATCGATAAAGCTGCGCTAGTCGATGAAGCAGCTGACGGCGACAACGCTCCTGTACTGTTCTCTCCGCCCAGCGCCGACGAAATCCACGACATAGCACCGTGAAATAAAGCTGATGTAGTGACCGATACTGGACTGGACTGCGGGAAGCACTCGTTAATGAGAGCGGGGAGCACCACTGGGTGCAAGTAGCGACTGCATTCACGCACAAAGCGAAGTTTCGCCAAGATCCGCTCTTTCGCCGTGCTCTCCCATCCGCCGATGTAGCCCTTGTTAAGCACCTCTTGCATGCGATGAAGCTCGTCTGTGTTGATGTACGAGAACTCATGCAAAGCGCTCAACAGACTCAACAACTCGTCAGTCGATAGGGTTTGCATTGCTGCCATACACACCTCCAACTCATTGTCCAGTTCCACAACCACACCACCATTTTCCTCAGCTTCCACCTCAGACGATAACGCGGTCTCCCCGTCGTCCTCACTGTTTGAAGTCGCCGTCTTGGACTCACTCTCGCTTTCTGCTGGGCAATCCTTCATCTTATCTATTCGAGATAAGATCGGGAACAAGTTCTCGAGCACCTTGATAGCAGCCGGGAAGAACTCACTCTTCAGCAACACTAGCAATGGCTCCCAACGATCGAGACGGTCACTGAACACAAACGTCGTCATCTGGCAGATCACATAGGCTACAATCGGCTCCGTGCGTGGGGCTGCCGTGGCTGAAATTGTTGAATCAATGTCCATTCCTCTCGGATTCTGAGGCGTCAGAAGCAGTCGCGCTTCTTGCTGAATTGGAGCACCGGTACTCCCGCCAATCGTAGCCTCTGCTGTACTACGTCTATCACTATCGCCGGCTCCATAGTGCGCCACCTGCTCCTCCAGTGAAGTATAAAATGGGAAAACTTTACGAGAGGGAAGTACTCGCAGCACTGAGGCGCCAGCAAACCATCGACGCAAAGTCAAGGCTTCCCTTGAACGATCATGGCGAAGGTCGATGAGCGGCAGCAACGGCTCGTGCGTCTTCGGCGAGTAAAACCGCAACTTCAGCATCAGTTTCCAGCACCATTTCTCGAAATCTACAGTCTCGCCCAACCACAACGCGCGACGTATCGACTTGGCAATGGAAGTGACCTCAAGTTTCTGTGGGGATCCTCCTCCGGACAACACAATAGCAGACTCTGGATCGCTTGCTCGTTCCTTCCTCGTCTTGTAGAGTACTAAAGCTTCCGCGACCATGAGAGCTACCTGACGATGCAGCATTGCGTCTGTAAACAACCGCTGCAACTTGACATCATACTCCCAATTGATGTGGTCCAACAGAAAACGCGCCAGAGCACTACGTGGTGCAGTAGTGTCTTCTAGCAGCAGCCATTCTTGTAGATTCAACAAATCCTGCGGTGTAGGCATCCAGCGATTAATCGGGAACGTCTCAAAGATGTGAATCCACGTGGCTGCACACTCGTGGAACTTGAACAGAAGCGTGATCAGAAGCGAAAGAACCCACGGATGCGCCAAACAAATTGTGCTCAGAGGTCCAGCAGCCCGCTCTCCATTCTCACCTAGAGCTTGTTGGCACGGCTCCACTGTGTACCCTGCCATGAACAACTCGTGCACTGCGACAGACACCAGATCATGCCGCTCGCCTGAAGTTCCCGACTGGCATGATGCAGCAAGACTAGCCACAGCGTTCAGCAAATACATAGCGCTCTCTGTATCGGACTCGATAAGGTCATAAAGATGGTGACGGGCCAATGCTTTCGTATCCACGCCTTGAGACGTTGGCTTGCCGATAAACTGCATCCACCCAGACGCCGTTTTCGCCTCCAGTGGTAGACTATGGAGGTTAAATAGCAGGAGAGCCAACACATCCCACTTCGCCAATTCTGATAACGAGCCGAAAGGAAATAAACTCAAACTTCTCCAAGCCACACGGTTGCAATCAGCCGCCATCAGACCATGCAGACTCGTAAGAAATAACTGATCGAAGAGTGTTGGATAGAAGACAGCGTCCTTCAAGCTAGAATCAGTCGGTCGACCTGATCCAGGGAGCTCCGCCGCATCAGCCAACAACTGGCCTAAGAGTTGCGCGATTCGCGTCGGCAGCTTCTCAAACTCCTGAAATGCCCGTAAGCTGTGCGTTAGCTCCACAACCAGCGTTAATGCGCGACTGAAACACTTCTTCACGTCCGATGTGCAGCTAAACAACTGTCCGAACGCAAACGTGTTGGGAAACTGATTCAATACAGCCACGAAATCTTCGTCCGAGAGGAAATACCGGTCCAACATCTCTGGATTCTCCAGCAGCACCCACTCAGGCGAGACCAGCCCTTTGTTATCGGCTACACCGACCTCTGCACTTTTCGCTGCTTTATTTCCATTGGGTGGTCCGCTGGACACAATAACTGACATTCTGCGTAATTTTTCGGGATGAAACACCAGATGCAGCATCGCAATGTAATGATCCACAAGATCTTCACTCCACTCATTGCGTAGCGATCCATCAGTTCTTACCATCGCACGAGGGAACTGAAGGAAGCGTAGAAACCACGATCTCTCGTCCGTTGAGATCCGAGGTAAATACATCACGTGCATCAGGAGATACGGCATATTTTGTAGAGCCTTTGTGCGCATAAGACTCTGCATACAGGTAGAAATCCACTTCTGTAATGACTGCCGGAACCGCAGCACACTCGTAAACCACTCGTTCGACTTTGTTGATACAGACGATGGCGGGATATACAGCACCACGTCGCAGCTTTCGCACAATTTGCACCACTGGTTGGACTTCATGGGAGCATTCAAGCTTCCACAGGCGTAACACTTGATCTTCCGCTCCATCCCACCAGCGCTGTAATGATTCTTGGCATGGGTATTGTGCCAGACTAGCTCGCCACGATAAAATGACTGCGGAACGAGTCCAAAGACTCCTTCTTCTCCCAGTGTCACTTTCTTCTCGAAGAAAATCAGCACGTCTAAACAGTATTTCAAGTGATCCACCGACGTAGAAAGCGGAGAACCCTGAGGGATCCCCTCGTAGAAATTCGCACTTTCCGGAACAAGATCCAAGTCGTCGATGCCATTGCTGCCGCCACACGACGAGCTCATTTTGTTCAGGAACCCGACTAGATTCGGCTCTTGCAACACACTGTTCAGGTACTGCTCCACGTGAAAGTAAGAGATTGCTCGATCAAAAGTATGGATCGACGCCTCCACCGTTCGCAGTTGTCGTAACTTATCCAGATGAGTCTTCAGTCTCTCAAGTTGTAAATTCTCCAGCTTCGCAGTCTGAAACTCCATTTGTTGCTCAATCTCCACGTTGTCACCACAGCGCTTCGACGAAGATACGCGCTTCTTCTCCAAAGTCCACACTGCCATACAATACACAACAAATTAGTTACAACACTCTCACTACGACACACATGTCTTGGTGCTTACCTTTCTTGACGAGTACGTCGATCTTCTTCTTGTACTCATCCATGGTCGACGCCGCATTGTGTAAAATGTACTCGGAAAACAAGTAGCGCTCTATCCGTGCATACAGCTCGCCCTTGTTGGTCTCGATATGCCGCATCTTCATCTCCTGGCGCTTCTGAGACGCCTCGGCTCGCATCAAGTTCATTTCGTAGTTGATAAAAGGCTCCAGCTTCACACGGATATACTTCTTCTTCAGCAGCTGCTCGTAACTTGCTGGCGCTGCTTCTCCAGCCTCCTTCGCCGACTCTGCTGGCTTCACTTCACGCGGCATCGACGGGTAAATACTGTGCTTGCCCGCCTCTTTCTCGGCCTGCCGAGACTTAGCGAAAGAACTCCGCACCGCTACACTCGCACCTTCCACAGTCGCTTCAGCCACTGATTTCGTCGGCACTCTCACCACAGGAGTCAATTTCTCTGGATTTCTCGGTGACGCAACCATGCGATGCAGTTTCTTGGACGCTGTAGGCGACAGTGACGGTGCTGACGGAGTTGTACTCGAGTGATCCAGTACCTCCACCTCATCCTCGAAACTCGGGGGTGCAGACGGCGATATCGTCTCAGTTACAGAGGGGGCAGGCACTGAAATCTGCTGGAATGCACGCGGCATTGTCGTCCGTATTGGCGGAGATGGCGCGCTAGGCTTCGGCTGCAATGGCAACTGCTCTGGTGGGGTAAATAATCCCTCTCCTTCTTCTTCAAATACTGGAGCTGATGGAGCAGCATCAGTCCCGCCATTTACTACCGGAGGGATGGTTAAAGTCTCTCCACCTGCGACTTTCCGGTCATCGTTGTCTCCCCGGTCATTATGATTGTTGGGGGGTTCCGAGCCTGCTCCTTCCGCTACCAGAGGCTCCTGCTGCATCTCTCCGTCTCGTAATAAGGCCATTAGGTCCTCCTCATTGCGTCGGATCTCCGTGTCTGTCGTTTCAGAGTCCAGATCGGCGATCGCGGCCTGCACTGCGGCGTCTTCGTCGTCCTCACTGAAACTTAATGCTATAATTTTCTCTTGCTGCTGCTTCTTGGCGGCTCTAGCGCGTTGCGGACGCTTGCGCACGGCTTCCATGTCTTAAACTTGAGGAATTACAGTCTAAAATTTAAGTTTTAGCGACTTCAACGTTTAAAAATGACAGTTTCTCTTCGTCGTTTGGAGCTCCTGGAGGCGCGAATTAAGCGCGATCGACGCGGAGAACGCGGCCGACAGGCCAATGAGGAGTGCGCGAGGACGGCAGAGCTGCTGGGGACGCACGTAGAGGCGTAAGGAGCGGCGAGTTCTGGAGATTCTTCGCCGTTTTCTCCCTTGGGGTACAGAAAAGGAAGTGTCTGGGGGTTGGTTACGTTTATTGGCAGAACAAAGGCTGATTGGCGGAGTGAGTGGATGGTAATGTTTGATTCATTTCAAAATAATATTATATCAAACGTGGAGCGGTTATTTAAGAGCATCAGTTCTTTTTGACGAATCAGATGACGTCAGTGCGCACATGTCGCAGACAATGAAGCCATGTTGAAGTGATTGTGTGCTACACCGGGACGGAGACCATTAAACAAGTTGGTTGGTTGGTGGTGGAAAGTATCTCGTATCTCGTGGGTGGTCTTGTGTGCACAGCATCAGAGTGTTCATTTGCATAGAATGTCGTTCGTATTGCTGGAAGCGCCTACATAGTGTAATGTTGCTTGTGTCGAAGACAGGAAGTTGCCGAATGAATTAGAAAGCAGTGGTTAAAGAGGGCTATGCTACCGCTAGCTCTGCGCTATGGAGGTCCAAAACATGTAACATGAAGAGAATCCGGACGACAAGACGAACCAGCCCATAACGTCGGCTGTGTGACCTATTGCTCTCCTGCAGTGCGCTACCCACGTCGTTCTGGTCACCCTTATCATTGATTGTCCTCACCCTGATTGGCAGCAGTGCCATCGACTCACGCACCATCAGATCCAACTCGTCGCCGACGTTTGTCGATGCGCTGATGTAGTTAGTCTTCCTGCTTCTCATTGGAGTAAAAGCAGATTGGTGTGGCTAGCGTCGACGTACACTACGCATGGCTTGGAGATGAAGTTGAAGCAATTGAGTTATTATGTGCTTTGGAGTCCAGCCACTGGTAAGATAATATATTGAACGTAAATACGGCTGACGAACAGGTCACATACGCGTACAGCTCGTACGGGCGAGGATGGCTGCCACCAATTCAGTAGTGTGGGTCGATAAGTGAGCGATTATACTGTGAAAGCAATTTTGGCGCCAATGTGGAAGAGCGAGGAGCTTGCCAGGCGAGTAGTTGCCGATGCCATTGCTAACCGTGATCTTTTTACTACCATGTTTCTCCATCTGGTTTGTGTACTCAGTTAACTGTTTTCATTAACGTTTTTTGGTTTGTCTACTCGGCATTGTGCCATACCGTGCCGGTATGTTCTCGACCCTTTTCGTCGGTATTAGCGGCATTTTTTTGGTATTACTCGGAATTCGGCTATATGTACGCGGAATTTGTCTGCTTCCTCGAAGTATACACAAATTCGATCGCTGGCAAGTTGCAAAAAAGAATCAAGGAAAGCGAGCCGCGAACACGATGTTGTCCACAGTTTTTTTTTAGTTGTTACTTGGATGATATGAAGCGTGCATTGTTGTCTGTAACACTTTTACACAAGTACTACTGCGGATGGTGACAATGGATTCTCGAGTAAATAAACGACTACGCAAAGACAACCCAGAACAGCGGCGCTAAACAGTTTTTTTTCGCAAAAATATGGGAAAACCTAACAAAAAAGCGGCTTCAGGCCGCAACTACCTAATTCAATATGGTTTATACCGTAAAATGCGGCCGGAGTGAGATGCCTCTTCTATCTAGGATTTGGGTTGCGAGAAAATACACAGTGCCTAATTGAAGTTTTGGCGGACGCCTAGTTGAAAACCAGCAAATTTCCATACGAACTACATGTCTTTATTACGGGTGTTAACGAGATAAAGATCGAAGTTAAATGGGCAATAACAGCTACAACATCTTCAACGCCAATCGCTATAATCGCTATGGAAGACATGACGGAGTTCGGACAACTGGTACTTCGTTACCGGAACAGACCCAGACGTCAATATGGAAGTGGTGTAATTAGTTGTAAAAAACTTTGGAAGCAAGTCCGCAAGCTGAGAGAAACGTACGAATTCGACCCGACCTTCTAGGACATCGTCGATAGGTCGTGCAATAGAGATGTAGTCCAGGCGTGGAAGCTTGTGGAT